>NW_015385532.1:0-36396 GCF_001447935.2 Debaryomyces fabryi
TTACAGTCTCATATATTCTACGAGGCATTTGAAGCTATGTCTTATATCAGAGATGTAAAGGCCCTATTACTCTCATATGCCTTAATACATTACTGACACAGGGTTCGTTAAATATCACATTCTCTTAAGATCTTGTTTTCTTTTCAATTGATACTCGTATTTAAAATACCTATCATGAATACGAAATAATTTTAAATTTTATGTCGCAGCTTCTCTTCAAGATTTCAGTAGGAAGCTCACAAACACAAATAAATAAGAAGAAATAATCAACAGACTAAGAGAAAACTAGTGATGCTAATAATATTCTTATTCAAATGATCGACTACTTTACAAAACAGTAAGAAGAAATATCCAGGCGAGCTAAACATCTGGATTTATAAAAGTTGATCTTGTAAAAATCCCAATTGAAATTGGTACGTGTAGTCTTAATTTGTGAATTAACGCTCTCTACAAGAATCTTCTTAAATATTTTTTTCAAATTTAATAGGACTTTTATTATCCAAAGAGTAGTTAGTTATATTATGGATAGTTGCTTGATCAGTTTATCCATGGAAAAGTTTTTCCACCACAGTTATATATGCAGTAATGAGAGCAGATGCGCATATGTTCCAATTTAACAATTGCAGCACAAATTTCTCGTGATGTTTTTTCTTTATTGCACAATTGATAACTGTGGTTTGATAAGATGTACTAACGAATGGAAATACCAAAGATGTGCTATTAGATGAGCAATTATGTTTTCAGAAAATAATTGAAGCCACTGGTTCGGTATCTAATAATGAATTCTGATAATAATTTGTATTTAGATAGTAACTTGTAACATATTTTTGGAATTCTCACTTCTCTGAATAAAACTACTTGTAATATGTCAACAGAAACGTATAGTGAAACTCAAACCGAGAAACACGGTCTAGTATTAAATAACGAGAACCAATCAGCTTTAGCTGTTACTAATTTTAATGAACCACTAAAAGTTATTTTTGACCATCCGATTCCTAAGTTGGGAGACTATGAAATACTAGTTAACAATAAAGCAATTGGATTAAATCCTATTGATTGGAAAGGCAAAAAATATGGCTTTGGTATTTATCACTTCCCATGGATTAATGGTAGAGAAAGTAGTGGTGTTGTTGTAAAAAAAGGGAAGAATGTTGATGAATTTGAATTAGGAGATAGAGTGATAATTAGCAGTACTAGTTACAGAGATAATCGAACAAGTACATTTCAACAGTATACTGCAATCGATTCAAGGTTGGCTTGGAATCTACCAGATTCACTTTCTTTTGAAGATGGTGCAACGGTGGGTGTCGGCTTGGTCACCGCGGGAGTGTTGTTATATAATAGTTTAGAGCTTGAATTGAATGAAAAGGCAAAAACTAAAAAAGCTGCCACACTATTATTATGGGGAGGTGCAACCGTGGTAGGACTTTATGTTACGCAGTTAGCAAAAATTCATGGATTGAAAGTCATTTCGGTTGCAAGTTTGGAAAATGAAGAGTATATCAAGAGTCTTGGGGTTGACGTGGTGATCGATCGTCATTTAGATATTTCAGAGATTTCAAAGAAAGTATTGGAAGTTGCAGAAGACGGAATAGACTATGGCATAGATTGTGTTTCGAGGGAAACTTCGGCTGTTGTGATTGATATACTTAGTAAGTCTTCTTCAAAATTAAAAGAAGCACGGCCCATATTCTCGGGAATTGTTTCTATTCCAAAATATGTTCCTGAGAATATTTCACATAAAGAAGTAATCATCAAGAAATTCCACGAGGATGTAAATTTTGGAAAAAGTCTTGTTGATATCACAGCAGGTTATTTGAGTACGGGTCAAATCCAACCTGTTAGATATAAATCTTATAATGGAGGGCTCCATACAATCGATGGTGCTTTAAAGGAATTAGAATTGCTAGGAGCGAAGGCAGAAAAATACGTTGTGAGTGTTCAAGGATAGTTATGTGGATAGTTATGCTAATATACATAGAATATAGTTAAGTTTAAGTAAAATGTTTTGAATATGTAACTGTAATAATACATAGAATATAGTTAAGTTTGCGTAAAATGTTTTGAATATGTAACTGTAATATTTGCAAAAACTATGGTTACATTAAAAATCCAATAAAATTGTCTTATATTGTCTTATATATCTATTTACGTTTTGTATTTACCGTTTGTATTTATTTAGTATTCTTAAGGTCTTCTAATTTTTTTTCAAAGTCTTCTTTAGAGACGCCAGATCTCCATCTAAGGTCATAGGCAGGGTGTGAAGGCCTTACAAAACTTGGATCATCGCCTTCTGCACCAAACACATTTTCTCGGAATGTTAAACCATCGCGAGGGTAGTCATCCCAGGCCAAACCACGCTTTCTTAAAACAGGAATCAAATGATCAACAATATCTTCAAAAGTACCGGGAGTAATGGCATACGTGAAATTGAATCCATCAACTCCTGAAATATCTACCCATCGTTCTATTTCATCAGCAACTTCATCAGGTGTCCCATAAAAAACAGGGCCTAATCCACCAACCGTAATTTGACTAGCCACATACTCTCTAGTCTTTTTAAGATCAGCAGGATCACCTGGCGATAATTTTGTCCAATTATCAATGAATCCACGGACTGCATTACTACCAACATCTTTTAACTCGTCTTCAGGATTAAATTGGCCTATGTCAATGCCCGTCCAGCCACTAAATAACGCTTGAGCACCTTCTAAATCACCATATTTTCTTAACTCTTTATATTTTTCTTCAGCTTCCTCATGAGTTTCCCCAATAACTGTGGTCACTAATTGAACAAATTTTATGGCATCTTCCTCTCTTCCATGTTCTTCAACAGAAAGCCTTTTAATATCTGCGATCTGCCCAGCAAGGCTCTCTGGCGTGAAATTGGTTATGAAGACAATTTCTGCATTTTTAGCTGCAAAGGCCTTGCCAGCTTTAGAAGTTCCAGCTTGTAAAATTACAGGAAGCCTCTGGGGAGTTGGATCGGTAATATTTGGACCAGGAACTTTGAAGTATTTACCTTCGAAGTCAATCTGTCTAATTCTTTCTGGATCAGAATAAATCCCTTTTTCTTTGTCTAATTTTACAGCATCATCACTCCAAGATGACAATAACAACTCGTAAACAACCTGTAAATACTCTTCTGTTCTCTCGTATCTTTCATCGTGCGGAGGCAAATCTTCACCATTTAATAAATTACGGGCAGCACTATCTAAGTACGAAGAAACAACATTCCATCCGACTCTTCCATTCGTCAAGTGGTCTAAAGTAGCTAACCTTCTTGTTAAATGATATGGGGCTTCACTAATAGTACTGAAGGTGATGCCAAACGCTAAATTTTTGGTAACAGCGGCCATGGCAGATACTACAGCACTCGGTTCGTTAATAGGCCATTGAGCACCAGACGTAGCTGCAGCCTTGATATTGCTAGGGCCATTGTAGACATCATAACCACCCAATACATCAGCAATAAATAAACCATTAAATTTTCCTCGCTCTAATAGCTTGGCCAAATTTGTCCAATACTCAATAGAATTGTAAGTTTTAGATCTATCTTTAGGGTGCTTCCATAAGCCTGGCGCTTGCAAGCCACTGCAACCCATATCAAATGCATTGATAATAAGAGGTTTTCTTGTTTTTTGTTCTTTGGAATTTATTGTCATTGCGATACTATTGATATGCTTTGAAAAATACTAAAGGTGAAGCGAATCGAATATTTTTAAACAAATCAGGCTGGGCAGTATCGGCACACTGTTTTCAAAACCACAGTTCCAACAATCGGAAACTTATTTCAAGACATAATTCAAACCACATTTGACTAATGTCTTATTGGCTTAATAATAATTGCAATATATCAGTGAATTGAAGCTAATCTGTGGCTTTATTAGTAGAGCACGCCGCGCACAAAAATTCGATGGCTTAGCAAAAAAGCGTTCACATACATCTCGGTAGCTGTCTAAAACAGGCAGTATGGTAGTCAAAAAATTGGATTTAAGATGGAGCCCGGGGCATTAGGGTATGTAGATTAATTGCATGTATATTGTATCCTTCGTTAGAGGATTTAATGAATTAAATAGTAAAAAGTAAAAAAAAAGTATCCAGATAATAAAATATGCCTTGTATTTAAAAATTATTCTGTTGATATATACGTAATGAAAATTTTCTAATAAATAATTATGCCCACTTTCCAATTAATGCCATGATTGCTGCTCCAAATGCTAAACAAAAATATGCCCAAAGCATTTTTTGCATACCATTATCGCCTTTAAATTCGGGAGAAAAAATAAAATCATAGGCCATTAATTCTACCAAACTGTTGTAAATTAAAATTCCACTACACAAGGCATCGAAGCAACCTGTAGTGATTAATGCAACCCTTGATCCCGGTGGATAAGAATTTCGCACACCAAGACCAATTGCAATAGCTATCGGGGTAGTCAAACTGTAAGCTAAAGCTAAAATCCAAGGAATGTATTGTTTGTCTTTTGGCCACGGAGTCATGGCAAACCGTGTGCCTAAACCCAATCCTTCAAACATTTGATGAAAGGCAATTGCTACGTAAAGAGCTTTGAACTCATCCCCCGCAATTGCCAATGATAACCCCACAAAAACAGAATGAAATATTATTCCGAATTCTAGCACAAACGAATTTAGGATTTGCTGATACACATTCTCTGTCGGTGTAGCATTATCATCTCCAGATGTATCTTCTTTGATTTCTTCTTTGATATCTTGCATTTCGAGTGAATTTTCACTTTGCACTTCCGCTATTTCAACCTTTAACTTTTCTTTCTTATTTGCCTTATCCTCAAGACGTTTGTGAGCTACTATATCGAGAAAGAACATGAAAAATACACCCATAAGTGCTATTCCTTCTGCCCATGGGTATTCTGCAAAAATTCCACCAAGACAATTATCTGAAAGTGCTTTGTCTGCTTCAGCTAATAGATGAATGAACCCTGTAGCTACTATAACACCTGACCCAAAGTATCTTGTGATAAAGAAACACCACTTAGGTAGATTAAAATAAGGGCATCGTTGTACAACTAATGGAAAAAATGCCCCAAACGCAGAAACAGCTAGGATTACGAACACAGCCGAAACCCTAGCACCTAGATTCTCTCCGTTAAAGTGATTCTGTGAACTACACACATCCCTTGTAAAAAGATATGATCTTGTCATTTTCATTAATTTGATTCTATTCAATCATTCATGTCTAATGAACAACCAGAGCATTTTATGACTCCAGATTTTCAACCTTCCCAGAAAAAAAAATGCCCAGAAATGCTCGTTAATGTCCTTACACAAACCAGAAATACGACTTAGGGGGTTATCTAAATACGTAATACTCGAAAACAATACCTTAGTAGCAATTTTATCACCATTCAATTGCAATCACAACTAGAATATATCATCTGGTCGAAGGCAAGTTATAGACCATTTAATGTTAAAGTATTTGCTAGAAATGCTGCGTTTTTCCATTTTGAACTGTGAACTCGTGCTTATGTAAATATTTATTGCGACGTCTATTGTAAGAAGTTTTTCATAGACATAAAGTATAAATCATTTTAAACTTAAATTATTACAGAAGTAATATGTACCATGTTAGGATATTATATGTATTGATTTACTTGCAATTTTTCACTGGCAGCATAATATGTTCTCCAGGTGATGATTTGTACAGATTTCAGGAATGTCGATACCAATGTGAACAAATTATTTGTTATAATAGGCCGTATCATATATTCGAACAAATGATACTTGATGAATTAGGATCGGATGGGGAATATGAAATCCATGCATACAATGAACATTGGGAATTTAGCAGTCTGCCGTTATCCTTACATTTAAGACTCTTGGGGTGGGATTGTGTTCTGAATTGTGATTATGAATGTCAAAGGATAGTTACCAAGGAAAGGTATGAAAACAACGAAGAGATATATCAGTTCCACGGAAAATGGCCATTTTGGAGAGTATTTGGGATACAAGAGTTTGCATCAGTGATTTTTTCAATTGGAAATTATATGGTTCATGCTATTGGGGTTAAGAAAGTATTAAATGCTAGAAGACAAGCTGACCCGATCATAAGGAATGAATACACAGTTTTGATTATTTGCAGTTTCATAGCAATGTTTGCTTGGATTTGCTCTACAGTATTCCATATAAGAGACTTCTTAGTGACAGAAAGACTAGACTATTTTGTTGCCGGACTCACAGTCTTAAGCGGGTTTTATGCAGTTTTTACTAGATATTTTAGACTTTATTTGCCCAGCAGAAGAATATTTAGAGTAATATTTACAATTGCATGTTTACTGGCATATAGTTGTCATATATATAGGCTTGTTGATGACTGGCTGTATACATACAATATGCAAGCTAATGTAACCATTGGCGTCTTGCAAAATATTCTATGGGGATTTCTTTGCTTTGATTTGTATTATAAGTACTATGAATTGGAAAATAAAGAAAATATTTATAAAGGGAAACAAAACAGTCATTTGGATTACATTAAACCAAGAAGATTACTTATTCCAAGCTTTTATTCCAGATCCTCCAAACTTTATTCATTATATCCATTATTGCTCTGTGCTATTGTTATCGCTGGTATGTCCTTAGAAATATTCGATTTTCCTCCAATCTTTTTTGATTTAGTGGATGCACATTCATTATGGCATTTAGTAACTATTATTCCTGCATTTTATGGATGGTATGACTGGATGATTTGGGATATTGATGTGAATGTGAAACATGAAATGAAAGAATTAGCGCAAAAGAAAAACGATTAAGTCGCCAATTGTACTATTACTACTATTACTATTGTTATTATTATTATTTATTTATTTGTCTATTAAACTAATCGGAGAAGTTTATGCTGATCCAAAACGTTCTATTTCGAAAAAAATTTCTAGCATTTTGAGATTTTTTGGCGATCATATAAAAGATATATAGATAAGAAATAAATACTAGTCGCTTAAATCTTCATCTTCTGGAGGAACATAGGGAGGAGGCTTGAAAAATTCTTGATCTTCTTCCACAAACTTCTTGAACTTTTCTTTATCATCAACATATTCATATAGATATTCTAATTCCAAATCGTGAACTTGTCTACCTAACATGACCAACGAATGTAATGGCTCACCTGAATCATACTCGGATAACTCTTGCAAAGTACCTGCTTTAAAAGTCTGTTCGGGAGACCCCAATCTGGAAATAGCTACACATGGCGTATTTGGAGTATAAGCCTTTTCTTGTCTTATTTCTTCAATTTCTAACAATTGAGTGGCCGCAGTTTCTATATTCATATATCTTGGAGGTTCGTATATCAATTTTCCTCTTGCCATATTTTCAATACTTTGCTCCTTGACTTTGATATCTAACAAAAGTAATGTATGCAAACCAATTCTTCTATTTTCCATGATTTTATTGTAAAATGAATCTGGTTTCCATGTTTCCGTGAAAAAAACCAAAGAAACTGTTTGACCAAATTGGTATAATTGCAATCCACATGCTCCAACGGCATTCATGACAGATGCATTATGGATTGCTTCAACTTTGATATTTAACTCTCTAGCTCTAATTATCAAATCTGTATGGGTTGTTGCTCCAAATGGATCACCCACAACTAAAAAAGCCACATCATCCTTGTCAGCATTCTCTAAAATTTTGTCAGATCCACTTTCGACTAACTCTCTATCAGCTAATATAATTTCACGTCCATAGAAAGCTTCCAATGACTCTTGATTAGCCGCCATTAAAATCGATGTATAAGCTTCTAAATAAACTCTTTTACATTTTTTAATTGTTTCTAATCCACGGATGGTTATATCCGTCTCATATGACAAACCTAAACCAATTAAGTATAGCATTTTCGTATATGTCTGTTATCAGTGTAGTAGATTAACTTAGACTTCCATAAATTATTGTATATCGAAAAATTTAGACTTCACGTGACCAAAGCATAAATACAGGCGATGAGTTTAGCATAATAGCTATAGTAATAGCTCTGCTAATAGTGACAATAGTGGCCAAGAGTTGAAATGGGGAATGGAGCTACTGCTCTAACGGGTGATATTGAAACTAAAGCGAGGGGTAAAAGAGCAACAAAAATAAGAAGAACTGATGAAGAACTTCAACATGACATATTAAAGTATAAAGAACTCTTAATGAGAGATCAAGGCTTGGAATTGGATATTCCACCTAAACGAGCTAAATCAAACGAAAAGGAGCAAGAGATAAAGACATTTAATAATAGACAAAGTTCAAGATCTTCAAGATATAGGAATAGAAGGTTTGCACTTGAAGATAGTACAGTCAGAGAATCTTCAATACGTTCTCAGAATAAGATTAATGAAGCTGCTAAAGGATATGAAAAGTTAAAGCCAAAGTATTTCAACCAGCGCCAGAAAAAACTTCCAAGATACGAATCATCATACAACCAGGATAAAATCTCTCCACCTTCGTTGACTGACATCAATAATTTTAGGAAGTTTGAAGACAAGGTCCTTTTAAGCCATTCGTATCAGGATTTAATAAAACTTCTCAAATCTGAAATAAATATTCAAAAGGTAGATGATAATGAAAAGGAAGAAAGTGAAGCAATTGACATACCTTTGCTGTGGAACTTCTTTCCTAAAAATATTGATGCTGAGAAGAAGCGGTTCGATATTTCAGATCCTTATTCCTTTGATTTTCAATATTTAAACTTATCATCTACAAATTTGTTCTGCAGTGAAGACATAGATGTATTTTTTCAAAAACTTAATGATAATTCAAATTTCGATCAATTTAATGAAGTCGATTTAGAGCTTGATGCAGAATCTTCAATAAGAAAAAATTTAAAGAAAACTATTCCATTAGCATAAAACATGATATCATGAGTTAAAGATATTCTGTACTTAGCATAAACATAATATACATAATAATAAATATATCATTCATAAATCACACAACTTATCGATTACTTCACATAACATCGAGTTCTCAGGATTTTTTAAAGTAGAATTATTAATTATCATTAACTTAGCTTTACTGTGATACTCGTGTATTAAGTTGCGGGTAAACTCCAAAGACTTTGATTTATTTTTCATGAATTTGATGCAATCATCAACAAGCTGGGGATTAGCTTTACGTTCCTCACTACCTTTAATTTCATAAAGAATTCTGTATATCGGGGAGTTCTTTGAGTTGGTTCTTAAACAATGCAAAATGGGTAAGGACAACTTTCCTTCGATTAAATCTTCTCCAGCGTATCCCTTCATATGAGAATAATTTGGATCAACCAAGTTTAAATAGTCATCTCTAACCTGGTATATTATACCTAGTAGGTTTGCTAATGGTATTACAGATGACGATTTGAACAGAGGAGAAAATAATTTCAATAATTTAACAGAAAGGCGAAATAATCCACCTGTTTTATTCATTACCATTTTCAAGTATTCATCTATCTGTGGTAAATGGTTCTGAATGTAATCTCCACTATCTCTCCAATGAATGTCCAATCCTTGTCCATGATGCAAATTTAGCATTTCATCAACTAGTACTTGCAGAATTTCATAAGTGAGATTTTTAATATCGACATCTCCATTGTGAACTTTAGCATAATATGCTGGTAGCTCATTCTGCGCTTTTTGTAATGCAATGAAGTACATTAAGTTCCCACAATTGATAGTTGAAGGTGTGCCATATAATGTATGTGCAGTTGGCATGCCTCTTCTGAAACTTGAATTATCTTCAATGTCATCTATCAATAATGATGAGTTATGAAAAATTGATATTACTTCTCCAATTTTATCTAATAGTTTACGGTCTTCAATTTGATAGTATAATTCATTGAAAGCATTTAGAAAGGTTGCACGAATATTATTGTTGTTTGAAGGAATACCTTCTAAATAATTGTAAGGTTCCAAAATGCATTTAGGAATCTCTTCATTATGAGAACCATATATTAAGGAATTTATGTCTGTATCCATTATGGTTGACTTTCAAGTCAAGAATATAGTTGTGTCTTATCAGAGTTTTTGCCATTCAAAAAAAAAATGTTTCTCGCTTGAATATTTACATTTTATCTAATAAGCTGAAAACTATTAATCATAATATAAGAAATGGAACGGATATTTCAGTGGGTATCGGGTATACCACCTGTTACTAGGTATTGGTCTATAGCAATACTTTCAGCGTCAATATTGACTACGTTACGAATTGTCCTTGCTGTACAATTAGTATTTATTGTTGACAAAGCTTTTAATTCTCAACCGTGGCGACTAATCACCTCGTTTTGTTATTTTGATGATCTACTGATTGAATTGATATTAAATGTATGGTTTATAATACGTTCTTCTCGATATTTAGAAGAAGGGTTTAGCACAAAACTTGCATTATTTCCTACTAATACCATAAATAATCTCAACACTGAACAAAGAAGTTTCTTGAAGAGAATTATTGATAAGAACAAGTCGATTGATTATCTATACTTTGTTTTGTTGATATGCGGTTCTATTGTTGCCGCTGTTACATATGGCTCTAACAAATTCGATTTTAAGATCCACAGATTGGGTTCACTCTTAGACGATATATTATTGTATATTTGGTGTCGGAGCAACCCTAACTTAGAAGTTAACATGTTTGGATTCTTCACTATACAAACGGCATATTTGCCTTGGTGTTATACAATTCTAAACTGGGTCTTACTGAAAGATTTTTTAACCGATTTCTTGGCCCTAATGTCCGGAAATATAAGACTTATAGCCTCTGTATTCACCAAGCCTTTTGTATGGAGAGTGGTAATTTGCTACTCTTTGGGTCATTTCTGGTGGTTTTCTAGGGACTTTTTGTTATCTCAATTTTATTATGATCTCAACGACGAGAGAAGGCAAATCAGGTCTGAGACGCCAAAAAGAATTGAACAAGAGTCTAAAATTTCTACCTATCATAATATTTCGAGACGCATACTCACATTAGTTTTATTGCCTCCTTGGTATTGGGTAATTTTGAAAAATATCCGGGACAGGCATTAGTTGAGGTATTTTTAGGATGACGAAGATGACAATAAATCCTGTGCTATATTAAACGGTACATAGGCTTTTGAAAAGCAAATATAGATAATCGTAATAGAATTAAGACAACCTAAGTTGAATTATGCTTTGATTTCGTCATGAATATATAGCCATACTTGTATCTGATGATACACTACTTAAGAACGATGGGTGTATAGCTTTATTGCACTGAAAAATTGTTGCAGATTTACGAGACCAGTACTCGTAAATATTTTACGGCAGTATTAAACATTTAGTTTGATTATTAACCTCAATCTTGTAGTTTTATTATTACAAAATTTAAACGAATATCTTAAAACTATAAAGTCACCCAAAATATAATGTTTTAATAACCTATTTAATGCAAACACCGGTGCCTTAAAGATGGCTGTGCATTGACCGATCAAAATGCTTAGGACATTTTACGTGTCATTTCTTAAGCGAAAAATGTATTAACACACATAAATACCCCTTAATTATTCTAACGCATCAGAGAGTTATAGCCTTTAATTTGTAATTTTCAATCGAAGTATTTGGCTGACGAAAACCCTTCAAGTTTAATACTAATACCAATGTAAATAACAATATTTCTTGATGTTTGCACTTCTTCAAGAACATGATCTATTTTTATTGTAGCTTAGTCTTAATAGTAGAGGTATATACACGATATGATATTATGTAATTTTGTAACTTTACAGACTGCTAGACATACCTCACAGTTTCAAATTGGAAACTAGAACTTGTGTCGGGATGTAGAGCAAATTTAAAAGAGATCTATGCCGGATGTCAAGGAAACATCAATAGTAACACTGGCAACATTATGCAATCATCCAGTGATCGTAAGCTGAGTGAGGATTCTAGCCTTCTTGATGAATTTGGCTAAAGAGTATTCTGAAGTTGTGATAAAACGTTGAGTGCATATAGACCTTAGCGGCTTACAAGGGATAATTTTTGATCCAAAAAAAGATTAGTACAAAGAGATCTGTATTACCACGGAACTCTTTGTACTTAGCTCTATCTTATATTATGGGAGTTATGTCTTGGCGTAAACTTCTACAGATACTAGAAGAAGAAGTCCGTGGAAATTCTGATAATTTGAATGGACAGATAAGCCAGTTAGTTCAATCATTTATCAAATATTTGAAAGAACCGAGATATCAGTCGCCACTTACTTTACCAGAACTAGCCCTGTTGTTTACCAACTTTTACAAGGACTTGAATTCGTTGGTTATAAACCTATACACACAGTCAAATAGCGTGAAAAAACAACTTATTTCAAGTTCGGAGTATTTTAAGACACATCCGGATGATTTTGACTATTTATTAGCAATCGCTAATTATTCTACTTCCTCAGTGAAGTTATTGAAGAGAACGGATCCAGAGGCTGTTATACAGTTAAGAGTATTCAATTATTATAAATTTATCACGATAATGGAAGCGATCGAAAAAGCTCAATTAGAGCTATTTAATACAAATAATACCCTAGATGAAGGTATCTCGTTACTTGAAAAGATATTCAAATTCGATCAACGTGATATTATACTTCAAGAATTTTTAAACGAAAAATTGGATGCATTGAAGAAATTGAATTTACCATTTTCATGCTTTATTGAGAATGATCCAAATAATAAATTAACTACGTTTTTTTCATCAATTTCAGATGCTGGGGTTGAAAACAGCTCCTTGAAGAAAATAAAACAAAAGTTTGCCTTGTTAAATGAGAGTATCACTCCTTATTCGAAATTAAAGGTAGTGGTGGAAATCCAGAAATCTTTAATAATACTATTGTCAGAAGCATATGAAAGTGATCCTAGCAAGGTGAATAACGATGATATAATTCCTGCATTTATTTTCATCATCATACGTCATGTACCTTTCAATTCGAGTGACTTATACTTGAATTTCACATTCATAAAAAATTTTGTTAACCTCATTGATCCATACAATGTTGATATAAATTCATTTACATTAAATTCCCCATTAGCATCGTATACACCTACTGATAGGTTAAATAAATCATTGAATGGCAAGAAACCGCCTAAGAAAAGTAACTTATTTGAATATTTGAATTTGAAAGAAGAAGAAGAAACGGAACTAGAATCTTCCAGTAATATTGACTTTTTCAAAAGCGACAAAGAATTAGTCCATCATATCCAAGCAAAACATTTAAATAATGGTGAATTGATATTCTATTTAACTAATTTTGAGGCTGTTTTATTCTTTCTACTGAGCGTTACAATCCAAGAATTGGCTCCAGATGAAACAGCGGAAAACCCGTTATTAAAATGTTCCCTCCATAAGCTAGTAGACCAGGAATTGCTAAGCCATTTCAAATTTCCAGACGGCAAGGCGATGGACGAATTTAAAAATCAAGAAGACATTTCACCACAGGTTTCTTCTAGGTCTCGGTCCAGCTCATTGCTAAATACAATAAGCCATAAGCTAAATGATGTTGCATTATCAGTTAATAGATCGAGATCTAATTCATCGATAATGAATAGCTTGAAATCTTCGTCATTATCGCTAAATAGAGAGAGCTTTCCGTCATTTGCAGGCAATCATGAAGCTGAATCAACACATACTTCTCCCACAAATTCCAATGAAAGTAATAATGTGGATTCTAATTCGATACCTTCACTGATGATGAAAAACATCTTAGGCAGGTTTAGTCTGGTTCTGGTTCCACAATTCAGGCCCAATGTGGAAGAGCATTCAATAACAACTGAATCAGATAACGCAGATAGTAAGATAGAGGAAAGAAATAAAAGGTCCAGCTCTTTAATGAACAAAGTATCACTGGATACCTTGAGAACGAGATCGTCATCAATTGATAAGCAGGACCCTGACCTAATCAAAGAGCACCAGAAAAAGAGTTCCATCACGTCCAAGCTTACCAATGGTGTATCTGATTTTATGACCAAATTTAATAGTACGACGAATGGTTCCAATGGTACAATTTCTACGTTGCATGCAAACCCAACTAAGAGTACCTCCAATTCATCACTACATTCGTTTGTCGAGGGTATGAATAATTATTCAGATAGCAATGTTACTATAAATGAAGACGTAATCGTATCTAATGGTAGTTCTGCAACGATTCAAAGGCGCCCAGATTACCGGAATCGAACAACAAGTTTACAGATTATGGATAAGTGGTTTAATAATATTTCGGCGAACAATAATAATTCTGAAAATCAAGAGACCACCATAAATTCGACTTCTGGCGATAATTTAGAAGAAGAAGAAAATGAAATCCAAATTAAGAATTTAACGAAGTATGCCAATAAAGATTTTAATTCTCTTACTATCAAAGAATTAAAAGACTTAAAAGTTTGCTATGACATATTATGCTGTGAACTTACTTCCAAGTCTAAAATGAAGCCAGACAAGTCCGAAGAGGGTGAACCCATTGATACTGCAGACAGGATTAGCTCTTCTGAAACGAGTATTTGAAAGTCAGTTTATAGGAAATAAATATTTAAGTACTCATATGGAGTCATGTATATAATAGAAAGTTCGAGATAAATAAAAATATCGCCATTCTGCAAATATAAGAAGCTAACTTATCTTATTAGAAGAGAATTAATATTATAAGCATATGAAAAAATTTAAAAGTATATGAAGTTGTCATCGAAGCAGAATACGACAAATGCAAAAGAAACATTCAAGATCTTATGATGACGATAACGAAAATTCATATGACCTTGAAAAGAATGGAAAGCGGATAAAACTTGATAATTTATTACTGGAATTATCATTAGATGAAAACACCACAAACCACGAGCCAAAGAAGACTACTACTCAATCATTTATAGAAAATAAATCATCGAAACTATCACATCAATCTGATTTCGTGGTAAACCCATCTTTAAATTTGAAGTCGTATTCCGTATATAAGAAATCTTCATCCCCACCAGCGACGATCAATTCTCCAAATATTAATTCCTATGTTATGGAAAGGTTAGTTCAGCATTTTCATACTGTTTATAATTCCAAATCAGCGTTGATACAATACTACAAACCTCATTTTGTTTTGAGCTACCATTTTGAAAATTGGGTAATAAGACTATTCAACAGATTTATCCGAAAATACAATAAAAGAACTAATGGAGTTCAGATAAAAAAGTTCACCTTCTATTCCAAGATCATGAATTTAATAAATCTGAAAGATATTAATTTTACCTTCAATGATTTATTACACATTTTGGAACAAGAAAATAAACTAGAGGCACTAAGATTGAATAAGAAAAGAAAAAATAAGAAAGTAAAAGATAGTACTACCGACGAGGCTGATGATAAAATTTTTGAAAGTATAAAATATAATTATTGGGATACATTAAGGGAGGTAAATAAGGATTTTGAAATGATCGACGAATTATCTCTTGATACTTCTGATACAGATAATCCAAAGTTATACGAAATTGTAGATCCTATGCATAGCTATGAAAATCTGGAAGATTCAGATATTGATATGGAAACATATGCGCCTTTCGATCAGAATTAATATCCCCATTAATGAATAGTTTATATAAAAGAATACAATAAGAAGATTTGATTGAGTACGATAAATAGTTGCGTTGTAGTACTATAATTGTATGAACCACAGTTATCTTTCGCGATCTGATAAAGAAATAAAAATTGCTAAGTTTAAAGAGTCGCTATTTTACGATAAGGTGAAATTCTAATACCACGAATAGCTTATATCATAACACTATGACTAAC
Source organism: Debaryomyces fabryi (assembly GCF_001447935.2). Lineage (NCBI taxonomy): Eukaryota > Fungi > Ascomycota > Pichiomycetes > Serinales > Debaryomycetaceae > Debaryomyces > Debaryomyces fabryi. Next base: position 15,756 of record NW_015385532.1, read on the forward strand.
ATATCAGAATTACCACATGAATTAATAGTTGAAATACTTTTTATTTTGAGTCCATCCGAGACTCAATCATTGATTAGCAAACTTTATCAAATACTTGAAAACCTTCCACCTAATTTGAATATTGCAGCGAATAATGTAAGGCTATTAATTAGCTTTGCTTTTCAAAGGCTCTATAGTGGCAAGCTATTGGTGACATCAGATTCCTGTTGTAAAAAGGGAGAAGAAATTGGATCAGATGCGGTACTATCGCTCCGCAATTTTGAAGATAAATTTCTTGAAAGCAGGGAGAACGAAATAGAGAACATTCTTTTCAAAAAGACACGGCCTCAGATTCTTACTTTTAGGTTCATTCGAGACGTCAATGATTATAGTAATTTTGTTGAAGACTTGTATTCATTAAATGCAATATTTGACAATTTGAGTGACAGAAATGAAATAACGAAGTATATTGGCATTGCATGCCAATTAGAACTATATATTGATGGGTACACAATAGGAGTAGAATCACCAACGGCAATATTGGTGGCAGTATTGAAGACTTTGATAAGCTTAGCAAATCCCAATACGGCCTTGAAAAATTCGCTCAGCAGTAAATTCAAAAGCATTACAATCAAGTCTACCGATATTGGAAACTATTATGTTTCCCGTTGGGGCCAGCTATTAGGCTGCTTTACGAATATCACTCATTTAAATTTATCTGACAATATAATAAAACTGGATTCGAATCCTAGAAACGAAGGAGAACTGGGTATAAAGATCGATTTGTTGGCAAACGATTTTGTTTGGCCTCCTTCCTTGAAAGAATTGAATTTAGACAACAATTTGTTGACTTACATTTCAAAAAAATTTGTGCTCAAATTATCACGTACTTTAGAAAAGTTGCTGATATGTTCGAATAAACTAACTACTTTGGGCCAAGACGATCTACAATTTTTTAAATTTATCGAAGTATTGCCTCAGTTAACCACTTTGAAATTGAATTACAACAATACCCTAATGCTTGTAAATGAACATATGTTCGACAAAATTTCTCTGAAAGGCAAATTTAGAACTTTAGAATTACGTGGATGTAATATTGATGAACATAATATGTTACTGTTGAAAGGAGTCTCAGTTAGGGAGAATTTTTGTTTGCTTGATTAAGGTAGCATATAGATAACAGCATTATGTCAACCTGTATATAATTCGTTCAATGAAATGTTAACCCGATCGCATGTACTAGAAGAACTCAATATATATTAAGAATAATCTACAAACAATTGTATCTTGGACGAAATATGATTGGGACAACTCAACTCACGATACCTCGATTAATTTCAAGGCTAAACAATGATATAGTGAGGAGAAGTCTTACTTCAAGAATAAGTTTTATTAATTTTTCACATAATTTTCATGTACATAGGGTGGAAAATAATAGATCACAAATAATACAGTTGAACCCTAACATATCACATTGGAGCTTTCAGAGGTACAAGTCTACTACAACTACATCACGTAATAACCCACAGCCAGAAACTCCTACCCGTGATGTCAAAACAAACACATTAAGGAAAGATATAAGCAAGTTATTTCGATTAGCAAAGCCCGAAGTTAAGATAATAATTGCAGCATTACTATGTCTTATTTTGACTTCTGCAGTTAGTATGTCGTTACCATTGTTTATTGGGAAGATAATTGATACAGCTAAAACACCAGATTCTAAGAAGGCCGACGCGGATTCCGAAAAAAGTGATAATGTGGATGATATTAAAATTTTTGGTTTAGAACCATATGAGTTCTATGGTGCTCTCGGTGTATTCTTTTCTATAGGAGCAGTGGCAAATTTTGGACGTACATATTTATTACGTTCAGCAGGTGAAAGATTGGTCGCAAGATTAAGATCACGTCTATTTCTGAAAATTCTATCGCAAGATTCATACTTTTTTGAAGGTGGACCAAGCAATAAGGGAATGAAAACGGGGGACTTAATATCAAGATTGTCGAACGATACACAAATAATTTCCAAAACTTTGAGTGGTAATGTATCTGATGGGGCAAGATCGTTGATAAGCGGTTGTGTTGGGCTTTCGATGATGTGCTTTGTACTGTGGAAACTTACTCTTTGTATGAGTGCGATCTTTCCGCCTTTGATTATAATGTCAGTGGTTTATGGTAGACGAATTAAACAGTTGTCTCGTACAATTCAAGAAAATCTAGGGGATATGACGAAAGTTACCGAAGAAAAATTGAATGGATTGAAAACAATACAAAGCTTTGCCCAGCAACGAATGATTGTTCATGATTATAATCAAGAAATTAAAAATATTTTCAGATCATCCATGCGTGAAGGAAAATTGAGTGGTATTTACTATGGTATTAACGGGTTCCTAGGGAACATGACATTAATCGGTCTACTTGTAATTGGAACCAAATTAATCGGTAATGGAGAAATAACAGTAGGTGATTTATCCAGCTTTATGATGTATGCTGTTTATACCGGTAGTTCAGTCTTCGGGCTTGGTAATTTTTATTCTGAGTTAATGAAAGGAGTTGGAGCAGCAGAAAGAGTATTTGAATTGATAGAACTGAAGCCGAAGATTACTACAACCTTGGGTAAAAAAGTTGATGACTTACACGGTGATATTGAATTTCGTAATGTAAAATTTAGCTATCCTTCAAGACCCGACTCACCCATATTTGGTGGATCTAAATTAAACTTAACGATCACCAAGGGTGAACATGTTTGTTTCGTTGGACCATCGGGTAGTGGTAAATCAAGTATATCACAATTATTACTAAGATTTTATGATCCAACTGAAGGTACCATTACGGTGAATAAGCATAACATCAAGGATCTCAATTTGAATTTCTATAGATCTCAAGTTGGTTACGTTCAACAGGAGCCATTACTCTTTAGCGGAACCATAAGAGATAACATCGTATTTGGTAGAACGAACAGTAATGAAGATGAAATAAGAGAGGCTTCAATGCTAAGTAATGCTTATAAATTCATTGACGAATTTCCAGATAAGTTTGACACAGTCATTGGCCCTACAACTAGTGGTGCTGCTCAGTTGAGTGGGGGACAGAAGCAAAGAGTATCTTTAGCTAGAACATTAATTAAGAAGCCGGACATTCTAATCCTTGACGAGGCTACGTCAGCATTGGACTCCCAGCTGGAAGAGATGGTAATGAAGAATCTAAAAAGGCTATCAAAAGACATGCATGTGACTATAATACTGATCGCACATAGATTGTCAACTATTAGGAACAGTGAAAGAATAATAGTAGTCAACTATCGAGGAGAAATAGTAGAAGATGGAAAATTTAACGAGTTATACAATAATTCTAATAGTGAATTGAACAAGTTATTGAAAGCTCATGAATTGCAATAGGTTTATATTACACTTTGGTATCTACAATAAAATAATGCGCATTATTAAATAGTAGATTAGTGGGTAGACTCATGTATAACTTACTTGGCATGAAGGAGTAAATAGCATTAGTAGATTGTTCTGGAAGTAATGAATGATGGCGAAAAAATAAGCACAGGATAAAATACATTGAAATGAAACTTGGCGGTCCAGTTCTATTTTTCTTTGCGATCACCCTTTTTTCTGGAGCTCGGCTGAAAGCCGTTAGAAACTTGTCAAAACAAATTGATAAGTACAATAGAAACTATATAAAATTTTATTTATTGATTTTCTAAATTGAGTAGGGTTTCAATGTTACAATTAATTCAGCACAGTATTTTAGGTAAAATTAGACATGCTACCAAAAGAAGATAGATTTAATTCAAAGAACTCTAAAGGAACTAATGAAGCAGAAAACCAAGCAACATCATTCTATAAGCGGTTTTCATCATCAATTATACCGCCACTTTCATTTTTGAGCCAAGGAACAATTTCACCTAATAATGAAGAGGTAGCCAACGATGATAATGCTCATAAAGATGAAAAGACATTTAGCGACGATGAAGACATTGCTCATCCCATCGGAAGTGTGGGGTCTCTGAATAACTTTGTAAGTTTCTTATACGCTGGTATGGGCAAATTGAGCGAAATAAAAGGAAATGATGCAAGTAATGCAAATGACACAAATGATGCATCTGATGTGGGAGCTCTGAAGCTCAATGACAAATTCACAGAGGCAAGAAATAGACAAGTTAATGAACCATATCGAGGTGAGTACAAAATTGACTATGATATTAACGAGAGCGAAGAAGGAGATGTTGAGAGCGCTGAAGATGAAAACACTCTAAAACCGAAGACAGAAGATGTAACTCCAAATACTGGATTAGATCCAGAGGAGCACTTGGAAAAGGTATCTGATATGTTTTTTGATGATAAGGACGAACCAACAACCGCTTTGGCATCGGATCCTTCTAAGGGTACTGTATTACAACAGTCAGTTTTGAAAAACTTCGATCCTTTTCTAATTGAACAAACCGAGTTGTTGAAATTAAAAGACATTAAACTATCCACAGATGAAGATGAGTCTGATGCGTATAAAATCAAAAAGAAATTCTTCAGGTTAAAAGTAGCGGATAAGTTGAAACGGGTATTTGAATTGAGTGATGATGACTATTTTTACGGTAATTATAGCGTATGGCTTGTTAGAGATGTCTTATTACAAGGTCATATATATTTGACAAAAGAAAGCATCCTTTTCTTTACGTTTCTTCCAAAAAGACAGAATACGATAAATGCATCAAATGGTGCTGCAGGTGGATTCCAGCACCATGATGACTCCCATGATGTGATTCAGTCAGGATCTTTGGGTATGAAAACAGCATTATATGGGGATACAGTATTCAGTACCCCGCTTACTCATAGGTTTTGGGTCATTTTGAGGAATGAAACCATAACAGTTTATAATTCTCCAACAGACTTGTATTTTCCAATTACTCTAATTGACTTAAAATCATGTATTAGTGCAGAAGTTATTGAAAAAGGAAAAAACGAGAGTAGCACTTCTTCAAGACCCGAGTTATGTCGTAATGATTCACTGGAGAATTCTTCAGGTGATGAGGAAGCTGAATTTTCTAATATGTTACATTCTAATTATCAATTGGAAGATAATACTGAAAATTTGAGCGGTGGCTTCTGGTTTAAAGTTGTGACAAAAAAGAAGACTCATAAATTCCATTCGGATAGCTTATACTCAGCCAGGCAATGGGTTAATAATATAGTGAAGGTTGTTTTTCAGTTGCATAATTCAAATTCGAATAATGAAGTCATTATGAAGATCCCTATAAATAATATAATTAGCTTCGATATCAATGAAGTTTTTGGTGCTTCTGAAAGAACTTCAGAATCCAATGATGAAAAGCCAAAAGTTTTAAATGTGAAACATATAGAAAATGAAGCAAAAGCGAGGAATCCGTTACTGGCAAGTAGGATGAAAAATGAATTGAAAAATAAAACAAGGAAGAAAATGAAAAGAACTTCCGTCGGCGAAGCTGATGATTTACTATCGGAAAATACTTATTTTCTATTGTTTAAGAACGGTGATGAAGTATTCAACACACTTAATGAAATCGTCAGTGAAAATAAAGATGCAAATACATTTCCTAATAAGCGAAGTAGTATAATTAGCACATTCAATAATGAGAAAGGATCCAGCTGGACTAGACCTAAATCTTTCGCTCACAGAGGCGAAGAAATCAAAACACCGAGAGCTATCTCCACCCTTACCACAGACCATTATCAGAATAGTATTATCGATCAAATCGAAGAAGCGAGTCATAGAAAAACTGCAAATGCAGAGTTGGCATCACCTCGATCAGAATGTGGCCTGACAAATTCAGTTTTATCACTGCCACAATCGAAGATAAAGAAATTTGGTAAAACACTAATAGCTCCATCAAGGATATTTTCGAATAAAAGTAGATCAGGTTCTGAAAAATCAACACCAGATCGCTCTGGAACTACTTCTCCAGTTCAAGGAATCAATTTATCATTATCAGGCTTGAAAGATTTAAATATGGCTTTTGAGGCTTCGCAGAAAAATTACGAAGTTGGTTCTACTAGATTCAGCCATACGGACAACAATAATGCTGATAATATATCTAGTTTTGAATATAATACATTATCAAAAGCAGAAGCATTGTCTCCTCAAATTAGATCTCCCCATCCTATTGAAGCAGGCCCATTGAATCTCACTGACCCCTCTGAATTTGAAGACAATAGAAAAAAAAATAATACATTATCATCAATCGGGAAAAGTATTAAAGCTATGTCATCAATAAAGAGTAAGTTGGCCGCTGTTAACCATTATGAGGAGTTGTATGAAAATGATCCTTATTTTATACGTGATATCTCGGCCAGGGAGGTTGATACTAAGCACTTCCAAGAGCGCTTTTCCTTTAATAACAAAAAGCAGTTAATAGCTTCTTACCATTGTCATATCATTAGAGCGGTTCCTGTGTTTGGTAAAGTGTACTTAGGTGATAGTGAAATATGCTTTAGAAGTATGCTACCTGGAGTTTCAACAAAAATGATTTTACCATTAATTGACGTAGATACTTGCTATGAGGAGAAAGGATCAAATATAGCTTATTCTGGTTTGGTAATAGTTATTCGTGGATATGATGAGCTATTAATGGAATTCAGTGTTCAAAAAGCTAGAGATGACTGCTTGGCTATGATATTGCGTCAATTAGAAAAAAACCATGGACCTGGAGATGAGTCTTCGAGTAATAATAAAAACTCTGAAGATGATGATCAATGTCTTCAAAAACTTCCCTCTTCTACCGATACCACTAAGTCGTTAGCCGGTATCAAGTTAGCGCAGTGGAGAATTGAGAACGCAAGGCTAAAGCTATTCGAGGACAAGATCAATGCTGCGGCTGGTCTTCATGTCCCAATTATTTTAGAGGACTCTCCCTTCTATAAGACGGAGATACGACCTTCTACATCCTTTAATTTTACATTATTGACTATTGGGTCTCGGGGTGACGTACAACCTTATATAGCATTAGCTAAAGGGCTATTAGCCGAGGGTCATAATGTTACAATTGCAACACACTCTGACTTTGAAGAATGGATTATAGGGCATGGAATTAAATTTAAAACTATTGCGGGCAATCCAGTTGAATTGATGTCATTGATGGTAAGTCATGGGTCAATGTCCCTCTCATTTCTTAAAGAGGCAAGTTCTAAATTCAGAGGTTGGATTCAAGACTTATTGGACACCAGTTGGAAGGCTTGTCAAGGAAGTGATATTTTGATTGAAAGTCCTTCAGCAATGGTTGGTGCTCATATTGCAGAAGCTTTGGGCATTCCTTATATGAGAGCGTTTACGATGCCTTGGACGAGGACTAGAGCATACCCCCATGCGTTTATTGTGCCTGATAAGAAGAAAGGCGGATCCTATAATTACATTACACATTTAATGTTTGAGACGGTTCTTTGGAAAGGAATCAGTGGTCAAGTTAATAAATGGCGGAGGGAACAGTTGGGAATACCAAGAACTAATTTATACAGACTTGCTCAATATGACATACCTTTTTTGTATAATATATCGCCTATAATTTTCCCACCTTCTGTTGATTTTCCAGATTGGGTTAAAGTTACAGGATACTGGTTTTTAGATGAAGGATCTGCTGAAGATTTTAATCCTCCTAAAGAATTAGTTGATTTTATGAATAATGCAAAGGAGGACAGCAAAAAAATTGTTTACATCGGATTTGGTTCTATCGTTGTTAAAGATGCCAAGAGTCTTACAAAGGCCATAGTTGAAGCCGTTTTAGAAGCGGACGTTCGCTGTATCTTGAACAAAGGTTGGTCGGACAGGAAATCCAGTCCGAAAAAGGATGATGCAGAACCAGAAATTGAACTACCAGAGGAAATTTATAACTCGGGTTCTATTCCACATGATTGGTTATTTCCAAAAATAGATGCAGCTGTTCATCATGGTGGATCTGGAACAACTGGTGCAACTATGAGAGCCGGTATTCCTACAATAATCAAACCTTTCTTTGGTGATCAATTCTTTTATTCTTCAAGAATTGAAGATATTGGAGCAGGAATTGGGTTGAAGAAGTTGAATGCTCATTCATTGAGCACTGCATTGAAAAAAGCAACGTCGGATGCAAAAATGAATTTGAAGGCAAAGAAAATCAGTGAAAGATTGAAACAAGAAAATGGTGTTTTAAATGCAATTGAGGCTATCTATTATGAACTAGAATATGCAAGAAACTTAATAACCGCCAAGCAGCATGAAAATGCAAAGCATGACATCAAATCGGGTGTCCAGACGCCCGTTGTTAATGAAACACTCGACGAATATTTCGACAGTGACGCATATGACACAGACTTTGAGTCGGACCACGAGTCACCGAATGAAACCTACCAACAAGATAATGATGAAGATTATAATACTAATGACGATAATACTACTGAAATTGAAGAACCTAGTCTTATGGATGATAACGATACTGTAAGAATCGCACCTGATACCGGAAATGATACTACTACCTTAACAGACGTTAACAAAGAAGTGTTTAATGTAAGTGCTTCGTAGCACATAAGTCAATTGACTTTTTTACAATTCCATAACGTGTATGTGTGTAATATAGTAAATATATAATTCTAAATACTGTTTGTTATTAGATCACGTGAATATTAACAAAGTAAAATTTTTTGAGTCATATTCAAAGTATGAATTAGACTGAAGAATCCACAGTTTCATAGTTATTATAATAAAAATAGATTGTAATTGAAGTATAGAATTCACATGTTCACAGCTTGCAAACATTTAGTATTGTATTGATAGGTAATAATTCGAGATAAATAGTTTGAAATACAATAAAACATAGGCCATGACTTTACTATCTCCAAATCCAATTTATAAAGATATTACCGAAGAACAGAAAGCTAGTAATTCATATGCTGCTTTTGTTCCTGGCCAAACAATTGTTGAAATTCCTTCATATACATTGGAGTGTGGCGAAATTTTAAGTAACTTTCCCGTAGCATATAAAACATGGGGTAGATTGAATAAAGATAGAGATAATACTTTCGTTATTTGCCATGCTTTAACTGGATCATCCGATGTTCAAGATTGGTGGGGACCATTATTAGGCACAGGCAAGACGTTTGACCCTTCCAGATTTTTCATAATTTGTATAAATTTCTTAGGATCACCATATGGATCTTGTTCGCCAGTCAGCATTGATAAATCCACCGGAAAGCCATACGGACCATTATTTCCATTAGTGACTGTTAAGGATGATATCGGCATCCAAAAATTGATATTAGATTCATTAGATGTAAAGGGTATTGCATGTGTCATTGGCGGCTCCATGGGAGGAATGATTGCTTTGGAATACGCTGCTACTTATAATGATTCAGCATACGTTAGATCAGTAATTTCTTTAGCCACATCAGCCAGGGCATCCGCCTGGTGTATTTCATGGAATGAAACTCAGAGACAATGCATTTTCAGTGATCCAAATTACGACGATGGGTATTATTATGAGAACAAAAATGGCATTAAACCAGATTCAGGGTTAAGTGCTGCTAGAATGGCCGCTTTATTAACGTATAGGTCAAGAAATTCGTTCGAAACAAGATTTGGAAGAAATTTGCCCTCCGTGAAAAGCAATACTCAACAGAATCAAATATCCGAAGAAGAGCGTAAAAATCAAGAAAAAGAACAGGGAATTAGATACCCAAAAAACAAAGATGAAGAAAATTGGCTATTGCATAATGAAGGATCCAGATCAAGGTCATCGGTGAATAGAAGTTCTTCGTCATCAAATGTATCTTCTTCTGTTAAACCACAGACTTACTTTACAGCACAATCTTACTTAAGATATCAAGGTAATAAATTTGTTAATCGTTTTGATGCTAACTGTTATATTTCAATTACAAGAAAATTAGATACCCATGATATAACCAGGAATCGAGTTGATTCAGAACAGCTTTTAGAGGATCCTTTACCAGATTTTCTTTCAGGTTTAAAACAACCACATTTGGTAATTGGTATCCAATCTGACGGGTTATTCACATACGGAGAACAGCAATTATTAGGACAGTGTATTCCAAATTGTATTCTTAAGAAGATAAATTTACCGGAAGGTCACGATGCATTTTTATTAGAATTTGAAATCATTGATAAATACTGTACAGAGTTCTTGCACAGTAAACTCCCGGAATTTTTCAGTCCAGATTCAACGAAGGTTGAACTCTTTGAAGATTGGAGCAAGTATATTACGAGTTCCGATAATGGTGGTAATTCAGTATTCGGTGAAGTTGAAAAGAATATTACTAATTGGTAATATTGAAGGTTTATGGATATACATGTTAATATAGATTTCCTTAAGACAGTCTGTAGTTTCAAATCCTTCTGATTGCAAACTCTTCGCTATAACCTGCATATAGAAATATACAGAAATTTGAAATTATAGAGTAGTTGTAGTGTCGGGTTTAGTTCATTAGAGCAATGACAAAACCCAGTAATTGCAGTGTAACTGTAGCCACGGGGAAGTTAGACGAAGATAATGCTGTTCGTAAACGAATAGAGAATATATTCAAAAGCAATCCTATTTTACAAGGTGTAAGCGTAATTCTTAAATCAAAATCATTGCCTTTGAACATAGATAAGTTACTTGAAAACATAAGGAAGATTGATCTTAATGAATTTGAAAAATTACCTGAATTGCTCCAGGAAGTTTCTGGATATAAATCAAAAGGCTTTATAACAATAGAAGGAATTCCACTGCATCAAGTTTGGGATGATTCTTCTTTAGATATTACAGACAGTATTCAGTTCAATTCCGTTACAAATCAAATTAAGATTAAATTGAATAAGAGCACATTTGAATCATCACCAAATGTTTTTGATAATAGAAAGGGAATACTGATTAAAAAAATTATGGAGTCGAAAAAAGGACATGGAGCCTTGAATCATGTATCATATAGTTACTTGATTACAATGTCTACACTAGAAGAAGGTATCTCACATGAGGTACATCATTTGATTAAATCAGTCTTCAAATACAGTTCAGTTAAAGTTCGTACAAACTGCGCCAACAATATTTCGTGTTTGCGAGATGTAAATAAGATAATTGGGAATTCAACTATAATACCGTTAAAATTAAATATTAGAGATTACCCTATATTTAATGTTGACTTTCAGGAAGCAAACCAAGCCATCTATGAGTACTTAACTTTATTACATATTAATTCGCCGCAATTAACAGAAAATATCGATGATTATATCTCAAGTTATAAAATTCCAGAATATTTAGCTCAAAATACAGAACACCTGCAAGAACTATATAAATATACTTTTGACGAAATAGATTTCTCTGTACTTGACTCCCTTATGAGAAGTAATTGTTTATCAATTAGTGCATATGCAACAGACTCTCATATTATGATTTTGAATACCCAGAATACGTTGGTCTTGTGGGAATGTCAGTGAAGTCAAAATACAATAACATAAATCATAAATACACAATATACACAATATTTAATTAATTAATATATACAACTTATTTCATGCTTCCCAAAGTTTTATTATGGGGAACATAAAAAACCTAATTCAAATTTTTGAATAATTCATCTAAGGGAAATGTTTCAAATATATCAAACTCGGAATTATTCATAAGCCCTGGATTACCATTAGCATCATCATTGAAGCCAAGGTTTGCATAATTTGGAACATTGTTGAATTCCCCAATTCCAGGAGCCAGTGACACATTATCTGATTGGCTGTGTTTGAATTGGTTTCCAGGGGTTGCATTTTCATTCTTCATTGACATCATATTTAACCATAGACTATCAATCTGAACGTTTTGGATAAAATCATTTGTACCAAAATCATTAGAGGAATTATCTGAGTAGTAGCTAGTAGAATCGGTGGAACCATTTTTTGTATCATTATCGAACGATGGAATCGAATCTGGCACCCCAGTTTTATTACTATGTTTATTTCTATTTTTCTTCTCTTTAATTGAAGCTAAGGAATCTTCAAAAATATTGATAAGTTCATCTAGCATTGGACTGGAGAATTTAATCAAACAAGCATTAGAATTTCCAATATTTTTATCATAAAACTCCTTTGACAACACAGTATCCATCAAAAAGTATTGCGCTTTAGATATTCTCCAAGAAAAGTAATACCTGCTACTCAACCTGGATATATTATCAAGGAATACCTTAGAACTTTTATCAAGAAGTTCTAAAAACCTTTCTAGTTTTTTAAAATGTAGATTATATGTTAAATCGTTAACCATTCTCTCTTCATGGTTATAATTTAATTCAAAATCTAATATGGTCAATTTAACTTTGATTAATGTTGCAATAATAACCACAATAGATTTATGTATGGCCAGCTCAAAACTTGGAGTTATAACCAAATCTGTAGAATTTCTAAAAACCAAATGATTGCTTTCTAAAATTTCATTGTAGAAAGGCATCAAATCAAGTATGGTAATCAAAAAAATCTTCTTCAAATAAAAAAAAGACAAATCATAATTGTTTTTGCGTTCGTAATAGTTGTAAAAATGGAAAAATAAAGAAACTCGAAAAAAATGGCAGGTGAAGTAAATTTTCATTTTCAAAGTCTTTTTTACAACATCTGATTTAGATAAAACTTCACTCCTTAGAGATTTCCTTAAATCGCAGTATTCGCTCATGTAACTTGTTTCTAAATCACTAAGAGAAGCCGTTAAATCTTCCAAATTAATATTGTCTCTCACATTCAAGATCTTCTTAAGCAATTTTGACATAGGCTCATAAAATGCTTCAATCCTTCCGAAGGACGATGTGACAGTTTTTTCTAATTCGACATCATTTATATTTGCATTTCCATCCTTATAATAAGGTACTTTTGTATCAAATATTTCAATACTGGTGGTCATCGGATATCCCATCGCCATCGCATTATTTATATCATTTATCAATAGAAGATACCAAATTTTCCTTCCCAAATTGTTCGTTTTCTCATCCTTAAAATTGTCTGGAAAATTATCTGGATCCCTATTTAAGCCCATTGAAATCGCCATTTGGACCAACATACCTATAAAAACTTGCGAGTCACCTCCATCTGACCCATCACCATCTTCAGGCGCATACATATGATATAACCTAGTGAAGAATGCTAATTGCATAATGGCCATATTAGCTTTCCTTAGTAAGTTAAATTGATTCAAGCATAGCTGAGCTACATCTATCACATCAATATTGATAGGATTATTTAGCAAATATCTGAATTCTCGGGCTTGTGGTGATGGATCGTTTGAGTATAGCTTAGCTTCATTTAATGTAGTTATATTTGAGAATAAACTCAAGTAGCTTAAACGTAATACAATCAACAACAAACCTAAATAGGCAAAGTCTAATCGTTTTTCAACTTTCAATTTGCTGACCTTTTCTTCATCAAAACTTTCTGGTCCAAGCAATCGAGTAATCAGTGACTTGAAGTACAGTTCGTCTATGATAGCAAAGAATGGGTACAAGTGAGTAAAAAATCTTTCAATGAGCTTCCAAATAATTCTTTTATTAGGTAACACTAATTCAATCTTTTCGATAAGTTTCAATTCTTCATCAATTCCTCCATCATAAAAAGTAAGGCCTAACGACATAGCCTTTTCATTGATCTTATTTCTGGAATTTGAAGAATTCGATATAAGCTTTGGAGTAAATAACTGGCTTTGAGGCGCATCTTTATATAATGTGACATCATTGATTCCCGTATCATTGTTTTCTCTTTCTCTGAACTGCTTTTCGGGGCTTGAACAAGTAGCATTATCATCTACTACGCAAGGCCTCAGCTTTGCCATTTTCTTCGAATGAATAAATGACCATAGCATAGTTAATGCGGGATCAACCTTAATTAACGATAACCATGCTAAAGGTCCAAAATTTCTTCTCTTCACAGGTTCACAATCGAAAACAGCTGTATATCCTTTATAAAAGTTAATTGTATCATCCAGAGATGCAACTGGATTATAACCTGCAAAGCAATTAATTCCATTTTCCAGATGTAAAGGCAGTTCGTTTAGCACGTTTTTGATATTATTATTATTAGATGAATCCTCATTATTAGATTCGTTACCTGTCGTAAGGGTTTCTTCTAGGTTCCGTATCTTCGCTTTTAAAATCTTCAATTCATCTTGTACAATATCCTCTGCATCAATTGCTTTGTTGCTTACAACATCAACACCATGTATATCATAATGACATTCCAGATTGCCGTATTTGAGACAAGTTGAACACGGATTACCCTTATCACATTTAACCTTTCTTTTCTTACAAAACCCACACGCTACACTTATCCTGTGTCTCTTTCTAGATGTCATGACTAACAGTTAATAGCGTAAAACAGTTCCATTACTAGATATTTAGAATTGCACATCGCTTTAACTTTGTGTTTAATTTTTGCCTTCATGAGAAATATCCTTAAAATCTGGTTCCCCATACAAGAGACATATCTATGAATTTGATAAGGAACTAATTGAATTTCAATGACGTCTAAGCAGTTTAAATTACAACTAATACAGTACTCTTTAGCTGAATTAGGGTATAGTAATCTATCCGAACAGATATCTGGTGATATCAGCTCAAACTCCATAAGCCATGAATCAGAATCTGCTTATCATGATGAGAATGATCATAATGATTTATTAAAATTCATTGAAAGGTTTTATGAAGAATTGAGACATGGTAACTACTCAGCTATAATAGAATATTTGAACTATATAATGCTACCAGAAGAGAGCGCCATGAATGTTGACGATATTTCTAAGGATTTCAGTAGCATAGGAATTGACTTTTATAAAGCATTGAATTTGAAGGATGATTCTGTTGATACGATTGGCGGCATTTGCACCCTAATTATTACATATTTGATCAAAAGAACTTACTTTTTGGAATGTATCGTGGTCAATTCATTTAATAGTAGTAAACAACATAATCAAGTTGAGTTGTTGGGAGACATATCAAAATATAGTTTTACTTCAATTTCTGTTCCAGATTTGCTAGTTATATTGCTGGATCATCTATGTCCTTTATTGGACGAAATACAGGATGCACTCAAGTCCATAAATATAAATAGGATTGTTGGACCCATGTGGAATTCTAAACCCGAGCTAATCGAATTATTGAATAGAGAGAAGGAGTCTACTTTATTGCTTCCGTTAGTTATGAAGTCGCCAATAGGTACAACTGACTTGACAAAATTAGTTTTCAACGAACAAGTACTATTGGCTGATTCAAGCATCAGTCAAATATCCTTACCACACATTCTTGATGAATTGAGAACTATACTAGTTGATAAGCACTTGAGTGCTATTTTCAAAGAAAGCTATAGAAATCCGTCTACAAATAAGGCGGCTTTTGATATACCACCTAACTATCTTGACAAGTTGATCGAAAATGCTACTGCATACCAAAAGCAGCAATCCCCTTACTATTTACCACCTAGAATTAATTCCAACAAGCAAGGGGGAACATTTCTTCCACCCCTCTATTGTGAAATAAATGAGAAATACAAAAAAGGCTTCCCATCATCTTTAATAACCACATTGGATAAACATTCTGATGAAGTTTGGATTGCTAAATTTTCTCCTCTGGGGAAACTCTTGGTTACAGGGTCTTTAGATGGAAGATTAATCATATATGATGTTTTGAATAATTTTGATGTTTTGGCTATATTGGATTCAGATATACAAGGAATCAAAAGTCGTACAAGAAGTAATAAGGCAGTAATATATTGTTGTTGGGAACCTAATGAACAATATTTAGTGAGCTGCTGTTTAGATACGGTAGTGAGAGTTTGGTCGATTAAGGATATTAAGAAAGATAATAAGAGAATAACTCGCTCTATGGATGTTGAATTGGATAGCCAGTCAGCACTATTAAGGAGTTCGTTTACACTTGGTGAAAGTATTAAAACGTGGTCGTGTGAGTTTTTGCCTACGACAGCCGATCCTCAATTTATAATTGGATCACCAGATAAAGTGTTAAAGGCTTTCAATGTTGATGGAAAAGAGCTTTTCGATTTTTATGCTGATACTGAAGAAAACGGCTTGTACCATGATGAGAAGGTTAATTCGAACGATACTAAAGATGGTAATGACAAGACAGATTCATCAAATGATGGTGAAAGCAAAGATAAGACAAGCACTATACATAACAACTTTTATCGAGTAAATGATTTAGCAATAACTCCAGACGGGAAATTTTTAATCACCGCAAACGATGACAAGCAAGTATATTTTTATACTATTCCTGATCTTTTAGATCCAAATTCAATAACTACTAAAATTGCTACTATAAGCTTAGGTGGAAAATTGACATCATGCTCAATATCCTCTAATGGGAAGTATTTATTACTTAGCATCACGCCGGAGGAGGTTCAAATCTGGGATATTTCGGGATTGGGAAAATCAGAAAAACCAATCTTGAAGAAAAAGTTAATTGGTCATAGTCAAGAGAAATACATTGTCCGGTCTAGTTTTGGATATTTAAGTGACAACCAGGAAGAATTAGCTATTAGCGGCAGTGTTGATGGATATATCTATATATGGAAAATTGAAACTGGGCAGTTGATTACTAGAATAAAAGGTCATGACGGGCTATGCAATTCAGTAGATTGGAACAAATATTATATTCCTAAGAAAAACTGCAAGGATTATGGTAAGTTGTGGTGCTCAGTAGGCGATGATAAAATAGTTAAGATATGGGGTCCCTCAGACTGGAACAATGAATGAACGCAAATGAACCAAAAAGAGAAAAAATAAAACATAAATGAATTTTCTTAATATTTTCTAAATATATGTACATATATATTATATATATTGCTTGATCATAATTCGTCATGATTAATTTCATCTTCTTCAATAACGGCTTCTTTAGATTCTCTTAATTGGCTGCCATCGATCTTGTGACCACCTTGATCCTTAATAAATTCAATTAAAGAATCTAATTCTCTTGGCTTGTCGTAAACAACAGCTTCCCTGAGACCAGTTTTGCTGTCAATCTTACCATTAGCTGGGTAGAATACCAAAGTAGGATAACCAGCAATCTCAACTGGAGTATTAACGTCGTTAGCGGTGTGATCAAGGTCGGCAATAACTACCTTAGCATCAGCCTTATTTGAACCATAAATTTCAGCTAATTCTTCCCAAGCTGGTGCCAATTTCTTACAATGTCCACACCATGGAGCGTAATACTTGACTAAGATATCCTTCGAAGTATCTTTAAGAATATCATCGTGGTTGTGAGCGACTAACTTAACAACAGATTGGTTAGCAATTTCATCTTTAGTTGGTAATGGTTCAGATTTGACAATTGGGTCAACTTTACCCTTGAAGAAGTCTTTCACAAACTTTTCAATGGTCTTAGTAGAAGGACCTTCAGGATTTTCTTCTTGACTGATACCGTATTTCTTGTTTTCTTGAAGGTTTTGAATAGCAAAAAGAGGAACAACTTCTGGGTTCATATTTAATGCTTCAGCATGACGTCCAAATACGTTTGCATCTAAACCAACAAAGTTGATTTTGCCTCTATGTTCCTTTCCTAACTTCTTGAAAGTTTCTTCAACCAGCTTACGTTCTTCTTCATTGTTGTAGAAATAGTAACCAAGTGGTAAAGGCGAAGTCATGTACATCAAATAGGTATCTCTATTGATATCACCAAAGTATGGAACGATTTCGGTCTTGATGAAAGAAGTTAAGCTTTCCTTATCAAAAGAAGCAGAGAACTCACTGATATCTTCAGGAGAGTCAGGGCGCACAATCAAGTACTTTGGAGATTTGACCTTGTTCAAGCTAGCCTTAGGAAGTTTAGTCTTTAACGAATCGACTAAGTCTTTGCTTTCAACAGAAATAAAAGTTAAGTCTTTTCTGTTTTCGTTGGCAACTTTGGCAAAAGTTTCGTTAGAATTAGCCTTATCCTTCTCGCCATTGTAGCCTTCAGGTAAAACTTGAATAATATATGGCTTGTCTTGGGCATCTATCAAGGAGGTCAATTCTTCAGCCTCGACTGGGGTGGAAACGGCTGGTAATGATTGCTTGATCATGTATTCAGCAATACCAGCAGCTTCTCTTGGACCGTCATAGTCTTCTGGAGCAGCTTCTGACCCTCTCATGACTTTCAAAGATGGGTATCCTCTAATACCGTGTTCCATACATAACTCTTCTTCAACTGTGCAATCAACTTGAGCTAATTTGATATTTGGGTGTGATTCGTTTAATGAATCAGCAGCCTTCGAAAATTCCGGTCCCAAGATCTTACAGTATCCACACCATGGGGCAAAGAACTCAGTCAAAACCAAAGGGTTAGCATCAATGAACGACTTGTAGTCGGAAGAAGTTAATTGAACAACCGCTGAGTTTGGGTCGGCGGCGGCTTCACCGTCGCTTGGTCCGCTAGCATTGACAACTGATACAGCCGCTAATAAAGATGATAACGCTTGAGTAGAAAATTTCCAGAACTTCATGTTTATTTTGAAACTATTATTATGGATATAATATAATCTATGAAAAAAAGGATAAGGACAGAGTATTATATGTTGCCGGCGATTTATAAGCTCTGTAGAACCGCGTTGCTTTGAGAACACGCTGTTAATTATTTGGGTGTGTATATAAGATATAGCCTTGGAACACCTTACTTACGTATATTCCAATATTGACTGGAATATCGATAGTGTTGTCAACTATAGAGGACTGAATGTTGAATTGGACTATTAATGTATAAGAAGATATACGAATAATGTATATGAATGTACTGCCAGTCAGTATATAGTATGGAACGCAGAACGATTGCAAAATTAATATTTTCGCAGACTTTAAAATGCTATGTAAGTGAATATGGCTTGGAGTTAAAAGCTTGAATACAGAGCCACTTGACTTCAAAAGCAGTTGAATGATTTTCAGTTGTCTCTGTTCTTGTAATATTTGCATTCTATGAGATTCACATAGTAATGAATTTACAAGGGATATCAAATATGAATGATAAAGGGCCATATTGTCGTGTAAAACTACCAAGATGAACCATTAACATTGTGCCGCATGGCTTTATCTTGTTCTTAAAATATTCAAGTAGGCGAATAGGAATGTGGAAGGATTCTCTAGAACTATATTTAAAACAATTTTTTTTTAAGAATCATACGACAGTTAGTTTTGTCTATTATACGTCGAAGAATCGCACTTGAAAAATTGGCTATATCTTATTCATTTTCACATAGATAATGACCCACTGGTTTCTATCCATCACTCCGTGGAAAACATTGGGCATTTATTCGATATCTGTTGCTGTTGCCTATTTCTGGTTGGGCGTACCTGCATTGGGTGTTGGCATATATGTGGGTGGCGTTTTATCAGTTTTTTACTATGGCATAACCATTTCAAATTGCTCTGATCGATTAAAGGGAATAGCCAGAGAAATCGTGATCCAAGAATTCATTGATAAAAGACCATTTAGGGAAGCTGATTATTTGAAGAAGGAAGAAATCTTACAAGAAATCTTGAATAATGTCAATAAAAAAGTGTATCATAGAATGGGAATCAATTACGGTTACGATACTACTGGATACTTACTTTTTGCATACGGATCGTACATAGCAGAATTTGAAAAAAAATATTTACAACATTATGACAACATAGACGTTGAAGATATTCAAGGTTGGGACAAGATTATGTTAGTAGCTAAGAACATCCAAGACGAGGATCAAAATTCTATCTATAAAAATACGATCTCTTCGGAATTGATTAATACTTACGGCTCAAAAAAGCCAGTTATTGTCTCTGCTGAAACTGATGATCTGTTAAGCAATAAAAATAGCAAAAAAGAACAATAAATATGAGGAATAACAAGATAAGGTAAGAGTGTAAAGTATAGTTTAGTTTAATATTGTTTAATATTCCTGATTATATATCCAAGTAGTGTGTTTACGGAAATAAGCAACGGACCAATTTCTTCGATACTATATAGCGGGTAACATTATTATGAAATATTTATACAGTACGTTCAGTTATTAGGCGTTATTTATCGAAAAGCATGAACTTTCCTCTATAAAATTTTCTTTCACGACAGACAATGGCACACTGGACTATATCAATCGTTCCATTGAAAGCATTGGCAGTTTATGTAATACTTCAAGTGGCTTCATACTTGCGGTTTGGAAATGGCGGTTTTCAATTCAGTATTGTAGGGCTTCCGACATTATACGTTTTTTTTATGTACCGGTTCTTTTCACTCGATGCAACATTTAGAGAAATAATTGAAGAAATCATTATACCAGAATTTATAGAAAAAAGACCATTCAAGCAACTTTCCATGAAACGAAAAGAAACTTTAGACGAAATGATAATCAATGTAAATAATAAAGTGAATTATATGATGGGTACCAACTACGGATACACTAGCGCTGCTGGAATGGTTCGTGATTACAAGAGAATTATGACTAAGTTTGAGAAGAAATATCACGACATCTACAAAGGAGCTCCAGCTCAAGAAATTCAAGGTTGGGATAAAATGTTGTTAGTTGCCAAAAACATTCAAGATGAAGATCTAGGTTGCGTTTATGAAAATTCGGTATCTCTAGAAATAATGAATAAATATGGCAAAACTACAACCAACGAATACGAATTGGACAATATTGGTCATTCAAAAGATGTTTCGGATACCGTTTAGATGAATTGTTA
>NW_015385533.1:0-36008 GCF_001447935.2 Debaryomyces fabryi
CTTAATAGAAGAGGGGTATAAGATCAATAAATTCTTAGTGGTTTATTTTGTATCTAGCTTACCACAAACCGATGCATTTAGAATTTTAGAATTTATTAAATTAAATAATTCTGAAACTTTTTTCAAGATTGTAACTAAAAAGCTTTTACATCATGCATACGACAATCAAAGCGAGATCTTGAGGACGAAATTAATTGATGCTTTTGAATCTTTGTTAAAGGTTAACAAAGAATTGCTTGCTAATGTTTTACACACATATAAAAGTGGCTTAGACATATCACAGTTAGAAATGCAGCTTATGACTACTTTAGGTGACTCTAATGTTGAAAATATTCATGATGCAGACATCGAATTAGAAGATGATGATGAAGAAGAAGAACAAACAGTCAATGACGTTGACTTTTCAGAGGTATATAATAGCTTGGAAAGTTACAAGACATCTACCACCTCATTTTTAAACAAAGCATCAGATGAAGAATTTACAAAATTATTTCAAACATTTGCAGAAAAGTCTCGTTCGTTTAATATCAAATCACAAAGATTGATACTCGCAAGATTCTCAAAGGTTGTCTTTTCCTCTCCTGAGTCGTCTATTTCATTTATGTTAAGAGCTTCATTCACTCCATCAGTACCTTTATCAATAAGACTTTTAGTTTTACGTTTCATCAAATTAAGATTGAAAGAATTGTCATTATCTGAAAATAAAGTCGATACATACCTACTTGCTCCTATTTTATTTTTGGGGTTGTCTAATGCAAATAAATCGGTCAGAGCAGGTTTTGCAGAGTTGTTAAGAGTAGTCAAAGATACAACTGATAAATATCATAGCAGCAAGAAGAAAACCAAAACCTCCTTGTTTATGGAAGACCAGATTTATGGTAATACAGAACCTAGCAAGCGTGCTATTATTCCACCTCAGGATGGATTAGAAATGTTAAATATTTTGTTTGAAGATTCTAAGTCTTTGCTAGATGATGCTGTGATTGATAAATCTCGCTTAAATTACGTGCTTTTCCAAGTGTTATTTAAAAGCCAGAAGTCAGGTCAAAAGAAATTTGGCCAATTACTCTTGAAAACATTTATCTTGAATCAATGGGCTCTTCCATTTTGGCCTCTTGTTTTGAAATATAAAGTGTGGAATATAATGAACATTGAAAACAATACAAATAGAGGAAACGACGATAGATTCTTTTTCATTGATACCGATTTAGCCGAATACTTCTCCAATAGAGATGACATGATTTCTCAAGCCAAAACTTCAAAGATTGATTTTGAAAATGACGTAGAGAAAGTAATTGTGGGCTTAGTAGGCGGTGTGTCTTCTAATGATAAGAATGTCAATAAGGAAACCGATTGGATTTTGAAAGCACTTGAAACTTCAAATAATTTACAAGTTTTGGCAGGTAAGAGACTAAGCAGTATATTTACTTGTTTTACCTCTATTGATATAAGGGCGAAATTAGTTAATAAATTGATTGAATTGTTAATTAATGATGGAGATGAAAGTGACGATTTAGAAGTTGATCCTGTGGAAGTATTACAATCGTTAGATATGGACCATGAAACAATTGTTTCCGCTTTAAAAAATGTTCAAATTGTTTCTCAAATTCCTGAACAGGGAATAGTTAAGAGAAGAAGAAGATCTTCTAATTCGACCAAACAAGCCATGGCCAGAGATGATATCAGTAGCATTGCTTCTACTCACTTGAGAAAATTGACAATTGTTTTAGATCTTTTAGAATTCAATTTAAGAAAGAAGAGTTCGGATATTGCACAACCTGATTTACTTCAAAATTTGTTCAAAATCTTAACTGATTTGGATTACTTGGGAAATGATGGTAATTTGCCAATTCTATACGCCCAAGAAACCTTAGCGTCGTGTATGCTTTTGAGCGTCGTACAGATGAAAGAAAATTCTAAGTCGAATAATTTCAAATTTGACTCTAATGTCGTAAGAGCTGACTTAATTGTTAACTCAATTAGATTATCTCAATCGCCTCAAGTACAAAACAGATTGTTGTTAGTCATAGCTGAATTAGCTGCCCTTGCTCCTGAGATAATTTTGCATTCTGTGATGCCAATTTTCACTTTCATGGGTGCTCATACTGTTAGACAGGATGACGAATTCTCTAGCTCTGCTCTCCAGCAAACCATTGCTAAGGTTATCCCTGCATTGGCTGCAAATGGTTCATCCAGCTTAAGCTATGAGATTGAATTTTTATTAACTAGTTTTGTCGCAGCATTTCAACATATTCCAAGACATCGTCGTGTCAAATTATTTACATCGTTGACCAAAACTTTAAGTTACAAGCATTCTTTGCATATTATTTTGTTCTTAATGGGCCAACAATATTCTAATAACATAACAAGGAATAAAGCACATGAAAGTAATTCAATTTTGGAATTCACCTCTGCATTCTTGAAAAACTTTTCAGCTCAGGAGCAATTAGAAGGTGTCGAGAAGTTCTACCAGTTATGGAATCAAGTTCCAAATACTCAATTGGAGCCAAATAGTGATGAATTCAATTCCTTGAGTTCGAGGTCCATTTTTGGAGTTTCAATTTTATCTTTATCGAAGAGCGGTTTGTTGACTTTCAAAAGTCAATTATTGAGTTTTATTGATAAAGTTTTAGACTCTGATATTCAAAATGATTTTAGCAACTTGCCATCTTTGAAATTAAAGATCGCCTTAATCTTGTTAGACACCAAAAAGCCTTTAGAATATAAGACAGATCTCTTGAGCTGCTTCAGAAAGGTTACTTCATTCATCTTATCTAGCTTAGATACATTCACAAATGTTTCTAAGAACGATATTATACTTGACAATTTATACACATTGTTGGGTAATTTCTTAGATTTGTTACCATTAAATTATTTCATTGATTCGATTATTGATTCATTAGATTGCGATCAGATCTCAAACACATTAGAAATTAAGATTGCTAAAAATTTTGCTATTTTGACGAGCAGAAAGATTGAAAATGAGTTAAATGCTAATAATATTGATAATGTTATCGAGGAAAGTATACTTCATAAATTGTTACCAGTATTAAATAAAGGAATTGGAAAGAATTTGGATGTTGAGTTACAACAATCTTATTTGAATTCGTTTTCCAGCATTGTTAACAAGTTTGGTGGTTCGACTAATGTCTTGTTAACTCAAGATAATACTGAAGCCTTGATAAATTCTTTGAACATTATTACTTCAAACAGCGGATTATTAAGTGAACAACCCGAAATTGTCATTTCATCTATCAACGCTATTACAAGTATTGTTAACGTTTTAGGTGTCAAAGCTATTGGCTTATTTCCAAAGATTGTCCCACCATCGCTAAACATTTGGAAAAAGACTACTGGTTCTGATGATGAGAGTTCTAAGCTTTTGCAAGCTTCTATTATATTATTGCTCGCCTGCTTGATTAAAAAGATACCTGCTTTTATGACTACAAGCTTGGATTCTATTTTTATCACAATTTTAACTAGTGACATGGTGGATAATACTGTTAGGTCAAGTGTATTACTGTTGATTGTTGAGCATATGGACTTATCGCAAGTCTTGAAATCGTTGTGTAATATTTGGAATAACAAGAAGTTTTATCAAAATGATAATGCTGGCAATCTTGGTCTTTACTTGAATGTATTACAATCAACTATTGAAAATATGGATAAGAAATCTGCTTCATCTCAATCAACTTTATTCATGAAGTGGTTGATCCAAGCATTCGAATTCAGACATTACGCTTTTGATGAAAACAACAAGTTTGATAATAACACCATTCACAGATTAGAAAGCTCTTTCCACTCGTGTGGTGTCAGCTATGTCATGAAATTGAACGACAAGAGTTTCCGTCCATTATTTGCTAACTTAGTTAGATGGGCTATTAGTGGCGAAGGTTCGAATGCAACGGGTAACACTGAGTTGTCTAGATTGTTGGCATTCTTCAGATTCTTCAGTAAGTTGCAAGATAAATTGAAGAGCATCATCACTTCATATTTTTCCTACTTGATAGATCCAGTCTCATCGATCTTGGACAGATTTGCCAATGGCGATATTGTTGATATCAACTTGAGAAGAATCTTATTGAATTCATTAACCTCATCTTTCAAATATGACCAAGATGACTACTGGTCACAACAACTGAGATTTGAAAGTATCTGCAAACCATTGTTGAACCAATTATCGAATATCGAGCCTAACATTGGTAAGTATCTCGTCAAGTGTGTGTCATCATTCATTTCCAACGTCTCGTCCGAAGAGTACAACGAAAAATTGGTGCACGGTTTGATCGAGTTCATCTCTAACGAAAACGCCTCTACAACCTCCAACACAAAGATCTGGACCATCAGAACCTTGAAGACAATCTTCCAAAAAATGGGCGAACAATGGTTGTCTTACTTACCTACATTAATCCCATATATTGCCGAATTATTAGAAGATGATGATGAAGAAGTCGAATTAGAAGTGAGAAATGGCCTTGTGCGTGTCATCGAAAACGTTTTAGGCGAACCTTTAGATAGATACTTGAACTAATTCTAGTTCTTAATGTATATCGTAATTTTAATAGCTGCAAAATGTAGGAACTGGTGTCTATCTGCCCGTATATGATTCGTCTGGAGATAAAAGACGTGCAAAACACAAAATGAAGAATATTCTTTTTCTTTCTACCAGAACCAATTTCCGAAGTATATATTCAAGAACCATTAGCAATTGAAATAATTGAAAACACACCAATCTACAGCAAAATGGTAAGTATCTCCATAAGAAAGAGTTTCTACTCGCTTCCGAGATTTTTCCTGCAATAATTTACTAACCTCAGTTCAGTCCTCCTTATTGAAAAGCGCACAATCATTAAAGCCATTATTTGACAGAGTCTTGGTCCAAAGATTAAAGCCGGCCACCAAGACCGCTTCCGGTATCTACATTCCAGAAAAGAACCAAGAAAAATTGAACCAAGCTACCGTCATTGCTGCCGGTCCAGGTATCACTAACACCACTACTGGTTCTGTTATCCCAACTTCGGTTAAGGCTGGTGACAAAGTTTTATTACCTTCATTCGGTGGTAACCCAGTCAAGGTTGGTGACGAAGAATACTTATTGTACACTGATAAGGAAATCTTAGCCAAGATTGAAGAAAACTAAGTGAGCTGGTAAAAATTTGTGCTTTTTGGCTTTTATGGTCAAGGCCGTATACTCAATTTGTAATTTTTATCGATCCTTCAGTTGTCTCCAGCGTAGGCAATGCTACATATACTATGGTCTACGATCTTGTAAATAATGTGAATATATACTGAACTATTTCCAATTAGTGTAGCCAGTACGTAGAAAGTGACGCAAAAGTGTCGTGTAAGAATCCATGAGCACACAGCCAGCAGATTAATACTAATGGCAATTAGGGTCTTTAAGGCATCAACTTAAATATTCGTTAGATCGGGATAGATTATATATTCACTAGTCAGTTAGGATGTCTACTACTGGATCGGCAAATAGCTCGAGCAATCGTTTTGCCCAATTTAAGCTAGTTCTCCTTGGAGAAAGTGCAGTTGGGAAATCATCAATAGTCCATCGGTTCGTTAAGAACACGTTTGATAATATGAGAGAGTCCACTATTGGAGCAGCTTTCTTAACTCAATCAATTACATTGCCAGAGAACAATACAACGGTCAAATTCGAGATATGGGATACTGCTGGCCAGGAACGTTACAAATCGCTTGCTCCAATGTATTATAGAAATGCCAATGCTGCTTTGTGTGTATACGACATAACCAGCCGCTCGTCCTTCACCAAGGCCCAAGACTGGATAAAGGAATTGAAGAAGCAAGCGCCTGAGGGTATTGTGATCTGCTTGGTGGGTAACAAAGCAGATTTGGAAGAAAGTAGAGAGGTCGACGAAAGAGAGGTAACCCAATATATCGATGAATTAAACCAAGAAGACAGCAAAGTGGTTGCAGCTGAATGTTCTGCCAAATCAGGAGATGGGGTTGTTGACATATTTACGAAGGTCGCAAGGGCCTTACCGGTAGAAGAGGTCATTAACGGGTCTGCTAATAGAAGCAGACAGCCTGGCAACAGGAGATCGGGCGGTGTTGATTTGGGAAGAGCAGCGAGACAACAACAGCAACAAAGCTCGTGCTGTTAGGCAACTTTAATCGCAAGGCATCTATTTTTATGTGCTAATTTATTGATTCAGACATGACTAGACTGACTGCAGCACGGCAAAATGTACTTCAATAGTCTGAATAATCCACCTAATTGCCTATTAAGTCCGACTTTCTATAATATAACCATTTGCATTCCTATTCTTACTCCTGACGCTACTTTTATTTCAAATACATTTCAAGTCACGGTTATATACTATTCGTCGATTGTTTTTTTTAATCATGCCTCAATACAATGGCTTCTATCGTAATATTGACTCTCATCTACTACTTTATAGCTAGTATATAGTCGTAGAATATGATATTTCAAAAAAACCTTACAATTAAAACGCTGCTCGTTCTAGAAATATAATGAATTCAGTTAGCATTAATGTTACTGCTTGTTTTGTTGGATTCTCCAAACAAAGAGTCTTTATCCTAGGTCTAAATTCTACCTACCTATGTGTTACACTTGCATAGCACATCCTTCCATTTTAGTACGTTGATCAAGTCTTCATCCTCTCACAGTACTGGCCATTGCCATATCATACTAGCCAAGCATGATCGACGCTGGTATGCTACAAATGGTTAGTCGTTCAATACCTGTAGAAGGTTTTCGAGGTGCTCCAGGTGGTACCGCTCCAGATGCTTTTGCTGACGGTCCAACTGTCGAAGAACTCGGTAGATGAATTTAATAATACAAAAAGATAGATATAAATATTAGCGAATATTTCGGGTTAATTTGGAAAGAATGGGTATCTACTTAAATTATAACGTAATTTTTTTTTAATTAATCTCCAAGCTCACAATGGAGTAAAAGGAATCGAACTGATGAATTACAGTCTCTAAACCTTACGAAGCTGTCTTCGCAGATGACCGTGTTAGAAAATCCTCTATACTTCCTGAGCCTTCCATTTCTGGAATGGCCGCAATATCTGCCAATTCACTAAATCTTGAAAATAGACAGTAGATTCGTCGTATATGATTCCGTCATTTTATTCTTCCTTTCAAGAAGAGGGAAATTCAACCCGAAGAGCATCTACGCATATCACTAAAACACAAATATTCGCTTGCGTAACATATATGGTTCAAAATTTAGTATATATTGTTTGCAGCCATCTTAACTTCATTTAAAAGGTTCTTTACTCAATTTCTGCGATGAATGTATGAACTTATCGGCGAATTCGAAGACTTAGAATTGAGATAAGATTAAAATCTCCAGTCATTTCTCCGAAGGAAGGTGTAGTTACATTTGCATTTTCCAAGTACGGAAGGATGTAATTCATCTTTTGACTTCTTTTCATCCCAAGCTCAATAAATCCGGAAGGAGCATCAGCACAATCTTTCGTTTCTGGAGCTATGCACTCAACCCAACCCAAATAGGAAGCAGTAGTAGACAATCCAATAACTACGACTGTTTGGAACCTATGCGGCAATCTGGTGGTGCATATTATATGTAGCATAACATGATTCAGATTCAACATAGAAGGAATATATAAGGAAGATAGTATGGCAGTGTTTAATAATTCAAGCACGATGAAGTAACTATGAATGAGTATTTCAGAGAACTGGTTTTGCAGGATCCATTGTATCTTGCTATGTGTAAATGTGTTAAAGATGAAAGAGAAATGTACGATTATCAAAATTTCTTTCCAGGATGGGGGGAAACAATAGTGAATTATAGAATGGTAATTCAAGAGTTGTTTAAGGTAGAGAGACTGGAAGTAGAAGATTTTACTAGACGTGTACAATGTCAATATCAAAGGTTTGTATTTAAGTTAGGGCAAGGCTATCCACAACAAATGAAGAGATTTTTCAGGTTGGTTTTATCCCTCCCAATGTGTGAATACGAAAGAAGCCTATTCTCTCATCAAAAGGAAATAATGAAACAGTTGATATGCGAGATGCTTTACTTCAAGACTGATAAAGGTATTCTTACAGACTCTTACACCGTTGTGTTTGTGGAATTAGACCTTGATTCTTTCGAACGGAATGTCCACAATCTGAGACCAGTGAAAACGGACAATAAGCAGAAAGTAGTTCCAATCAAGTATCTGATTCGAGACTGCCACTCAGCGAAACCTAATTTGCGAGAATCATTATTGGCATACATCTATAATTCAGTAGAGGAGGATTCAAAGATGGTAATCAAACAAAAAAGGGTTCACAAATTAGAAGAACATCTAAAGCTATCTGGGGAAACATTGTCAGACGCCATTTTGAGTGAGGAGAGTCAGGATCTGTCAGAGGGTTCTCGAAGCCTCCCCAGCACTAGAAGTACTAACATGTCCGTGCTAGAAACTGTTGATGAAACAAGCGAAGACGAAGCAAACGCTGGCGAAATATCTATCAACGTGCCCAGTAACAGCAGCAGCTACGTGTTAATGCAGAATTCAGATGCGTTTAATACACAATTAGTTAAACTAGGAGCTACTTACTTCAAGGAATTTTTGTTAGAACAGATCGATGACATCCAGACTTTAGTTGCTAAGGTGTACGACCCGCGCATGGCTAACCTATATGAATTTAAAGGTTATACTCTCCAAGAAAAGGAAGACATTTGTTATGAATGGTACCGCACCGAAAAGGTGTGTTATTCTATCTTGTCCAGAGATCCTGAATTCAATAGTTGCTACGTACGTCAGAAAATGGGGAAAATCATGGTTACCATGGACAAACTGTATGTTGCGAAAGGGTACTTCAACATATTTCGATACATCGAGAAAATCCCGTTACCGAAGGTCCAGGAAACATACGAGAAAGCCAAGAAGCAGTTGGAGGTGATTCACCGGAACGGAATAATACACAGGGATATCAGAGAAGATAATATTCTCTGTACAAAAGAAGGCCATGTATATATCATTGATTTTGCGCTAGCTAAGCCCAGAGTTAATAATTATGACTGTGGACTGGAGCAGCAAGACCTTCTTGCTTTAGATGATGTGTTTGCATGATTTACATTAGTTAAAAGTGGGAATTTAAGGTGTAGATATTGTAGCGAAAAAGTACAATCAAATTGATTGTGAAAATGTAATACGACCGGCTAGACTACTTATTACGTTCATATTCCATCAATTACTCAGTAACATGAAATAATACCTTAGGGCTTATGCTACTTTTCAAATTTAGTAGAATTGATAACTATAAACAAACCAGCTTTTATGAAGACTACTCAGACATCTATTCCACAATGACATTCCTTTAATCAGTACCTTCCTGAAAGACAATCTTCGTTGTGAAACTAGATCAATGTCTCTGTTCTTCACATAGACCGTGCAAGAACCAGTACAGATGCTTATGTTGCATATCTATAAGTGCGGGTAACTACCAGGGACATATCTCAGAAATTGTACACTCGCACGACTTCTTCTCGATGAAAATTTTCAATTACCCTTAGTAAATTTTTCACAAGTGAAAAGTTTTATTATAGTTTATTTTAATCTTTATTATCACATACATATTGTTAAAGATGTCTGCTCGTCCACAAGTTTCTGTTATTTCCGCTGAAGGTAAACAAACCTCCACCCAATTACCATTACCAGCTGTCTTCTCTGCTCCAGTCAGACCAGACATTGTCCACTCTGTTTTTGTTAGAGTTAACAAGAACAAGAGACAAGCTTACGCTGTTTCTGACAAGGCCGGTCACCAAACCTCCGCTGAATCATGGGGTACCGGTAGAGCTGTTGCCAGAATTCCAAGAGTTGGTGGTGGTGGTACCCACCGTTCTGGTCAAGCTGCTTTCGGTAACATGTGTCGTGGTGGTCGTATGTTCGCTCCAACCAAGACCTGGAGAAAATGGCACGTCAAGGTTAACCATAACGAAAAACGTTATGCTACTGCCTCTGCCATCGCTGCTTCTGCCGTCACCTCTTTAGTTTTAGCTAGAGGTCACAGAGTCGAACAAGTTAAGGAATTACCATTGGTTGTTGCTAACGAATTCGAATCCGTCACCAAGACCAAGGACGCTGTTGCTGTCTTAAAGGCCGTTGGTGCTCACAAGGATGTCATCAAGGTCATCAAGTCCAAGAAATTGAGAGCCGGTAAGGGTAAATTGAGAGGTAGAAGATTCACTCAAAGAAGAGGTCCATTAGTCGTCTACGCTCAAGACAACGGTATCACCAAGGCCTTAAGAAACGTTCCAGGTGTTGAAACCTCTGACGTTAAGCACTTAGGTTTATTACAATTAGCCCCAGGTGCTCACTTAGGTAGATTCGTTATCTGGACTCAAGGTGCTTTCGAATCCTTAGACTCTGTCTACGGTTCTGACTCCACCAAGTCTATCAAGTCTGGTTACACTTTACCAGCTAACATCATCTCTAACACCGATGTCACCAGATTAATCAACTCTGCTGAAGTCCAAGCTGTTGTTAGACCAGCCGGTCAACCAACCCAAAAGAGAACTCACGTCTTAAAGAAGAACCCATTAAAGAACAAGCAAGTCTTATTAAGATTAAACCCTTACGCCAAGGCTTTCTCTGCTGAAAAGTTAGGTTCTGCTAAGGTTTCTCAATCCAAGGCTAAGCCATCTAAGGGTCAATTCTCTGATGTCTTAAAGAACTAAATGTACTGAATAATTAATATTGTTCAATACCTAGTTTATAAGATTTGAGATGTGAAGAAAGAAAATTTATATTTATAGTATTGTATATTGAAGCTACTCCTAATATAAACAATTTTCTTAGCTAATTTTTATTTTTTATAGAGTAACTTCAGTTGATTACTCAACGACTCATTAGTCTAACGATAACCAGACTCACATCTATCGATTGTTTTACTAATTATAAAATAATTTATAAACTGGTGGAGTTAATTCATAGGGCATGGCATATTGTAGTATAAAAGTCTGCTTGATTTAGCTAAACTACAAAGTCTAAATTATTCAGGAAATCAGGCGATATTTTCTTATACATTGAAGTAAAAGCAAGCTATAATAAACAAATAAAGTACATAATTATTAACATAAATTAATTAGTTAAACGAATTAACTAACTGGTTCTAAAACGTTTTCGGCAAAGTAACTCTTCCCTGTCTTGGAGTCAGTACCCACGACATTACCTCTAGTGTTAGAGTATTCACAAATTGTGTATTGACTCCAAGAATTGTCACAAGTAACTTTAGCACAACCGACTTGACTGGTTGATTTCCAGACTAATTGAGTGAAGTGACCAGTGGCTTCATTGAAACCAGGGTTGCTGAAGTCATATTGCTTAATTTCGTTGTACCAAGCTTCGACTGGCTTGCTACCACCAGAGTAACCAGCAGCTAAGTTTTCACCATATGGGCCGTTTGAGTGGACTAATTTAACGTTGTTACATGAGAATGTCGAAGCAGCATATTCGGCAGCGTATTTGGCTAAAGTATCATTCCATGCTAAAGATTGAACACCATGAAGGGCTCTCTTTTCATTGTGTGCATTCAAAATATCAGCTTCGAAGCCGGAGGAAGCGGTGGATCCGGAAGTGGAAGTTGAATCAGTCGAGGTACTGGAGGTACTGGAAGTGCTTGAAGTGCTCAAAGTAGTAGGAGTGGAAGTTGGCTCGGTAGAAGTAGTTTGTTGTGTGTTATCTTGGGTGGTTTGAGTAGTGGCTTGTTGAGTGGTTTCTGCGTTATCTTGGGTGGTTTGTGGTGTGGTTTGTGCGTTATCTTGAGTAGTTTGTTGAGTAGTCTCTTGAGTAGTCTGTTGAGTAGTTTGTTGAGTAGTCTCTTGAGTAGTCTGTTGAGTAGTCTGTTGAGTAGTTTCTGGGGTAGTTTGTGGGCTGGTAGCTGGAGTAGTATTTTGTGTTTGTTCATCAGCTTGAGTAGAAGTAGTAGCCTCATTTTGTTGGTCGTCTTGACCGGCTTCTGGAGTAGGAGCAGCAGCAGCAGCAGCAGCTGGTGGGGTGTGATTCACGGTATCCTGCACCGTAACAACTTTAACAACAGTATTACTCGTGTATGTAACCCAATGTGTAACTGCTGGAGCAGTATGTGTTCTCGTTATCAACGCTGGAGCAGCTTGTGACATGGAGAATAATGCGGCATACGATGCCAATTTTAAGTACGAGTTAAGCTTCATTTCGAATTATATTTAAAGAATGTATAGTAGTTGGTTTCTAGTGGTAAAGAGCGACTGGATTAAAACCTTAAAGCTTTTTTTAAAGAGTGGATAGTTTAGCGAAAGTACACTTAAAATAATAGAACAGATCATTCGAATCAACCGAGATCTGTCTCCTTTTATAGCGATCAGCTACAATAGCCAGCTTTTACCAGCATGGCTGATTCCCCTACAAATCTTGTTCTCAAATAGTTTATATCCAGCTTTAATGATCTGGTCCTTCCAAAATTTCTGTTTTCAGAAACAGGCAAGCGATAAATCGTCGATTTATGGACTTTGATCCAGCAGTGTCTATTAGCCAGCCATCGAGCGTTTTTGCAGTAATTGAGAATTTTTGACATAAACTGTAAAACATATTTATTTTGCAGGTTGCAGCCAAACGTGATGTTATCGGAATTAGCGCGTTGATCCACTACATTTGATCAACCTTTAACCATTAGATCAGGTCTTTTTATCAATAGAAAAGCAGGCAGGAAAGTCTCTTTATTAACATTAAATATGTTCAAAGGTTTAAGGAAAAAGGCATCTGCTTTGCTGTTGTATTCACAACCTTCCCGCCCAAGCGGAACAGCTAATGATCCGTCTTCATATGATAAGATTCTTAAGCAGGTTCATGATTTCGAAATTGCGTTTAAGGCGATGGATTATTTGTTAGATGATAGAACGCAAGAGGGAATAGATCTCTTACAGGAGCAACTGAATAAACACGAAAAGGCGGAAAGTGAGCAGCCGGCGGCGATATTTCCATTGGCACTAGGAGTGATGGAGTTCATTGAGGCCACATTAGGATTTGAGCCGGAGGTGATGGAACGGGCACACCAGACACTATCGGACGCAGAGACGGCGTCTTTGAACAATGCGAAATACAATGTGAGACACCAGCTTGGGACGTCGCATATATATCCACCGGGAACAGAATTCCAGGTGACGTATGCGGAACTGACGTTGTTGAATGCGTTGCTTATGTTGTTGCAGGAGAGCAATGGGGTTGTGGAGGGTGCGAAGGCGTTGTTCAAGTTGCGGAAGGCGTACCAGACGTTGGATTCGATCTACAAAAAGATCAAGGAACTGGAGCCTATTTTCAACAAGAATTTGGCTAAATTGAAGAAGGAGGCATTGTTACAACACGAGGGTATCTCAGCTAGCGTGAGCACTGTTGATTTACCTGGGTACCGTAGCCCATCTCTGAGAGGTGGATCGAGTGCTTCTTTACCTCAAGATGTCAAGCTCTTAAAAAATTTGGAGGCTGTGTACCAAATGAGAAAGTCTCGTATTGAAGGTACGAGTTTGATTGATCCTTCTCAGGTGCAGAATGTTAATATGTATGCAACCACATCATCTAGTGAGCTGTCATCATCCGTTGTGTCCGCCGCTAATAGTGTTACAGGAGGAATAGGAGGAAGACCTGATTCTCCTAGAACACACACCTTGTCCCAAAATGCAAAATTTAGAAATCCAAATTCTTCGTCTGCTGATGATGAGTTTGATGATGATGATGACGATGAATTTTCTGATGCATCAGATTCCTTCCATAGTTTTGGAAATCTTTCCATTCCGCATCGGACGCATAAATCGTCCTCTTTGAACAATTCCCAAACTTTGGACAAAGCTGAATCTGTTATATCTGGCGCTAATTCGTCATCTATATCTCTAAGGAATTCTGACCACGAGGACAATCATATGCACGTCTCTACTGTTGATGAGTATATACATTCTGGAGTCCAACTTTGTTTTGGTATACTACAGGTTGTTCTTTCATTGATCCCGCCTACTATTGGTAAAGTTTTGTCGATTGTTGGTTTCAAGGGTGACCGTGTAACAGGATTAAAAATGCTCTGGAGAACAGCAATCACGAGCAGAAATATCCATGGTGAATTAGCTCTATTATGCTTGTTGGTTTTCTATGATGGCCCTGTGCAGTTTATAGACGATGGATACCAGCTACCAGGACAAGAGGATTCTAATGTCACTGATGTGATTTCAATCGATAAAAAGTCTAATATTTCTGAAGAGGAGCTCGAAATGATATTGAAAAACCCTGCTTTATATACGCCTCAGTTATTAACTAAGGCAAGGGGATATTTTCCTCATAATGCCTTATGGTTGTTACAAGAAGGTAGGATGCTTGCTGCTCAGGGTCAATTAGTGAAAGCTGCTAGCCTTATGCAATCATTTACAGACAATCCCCAGACAAAAATAAATATGCAACAAGTTGAAGCCTTGCTTATCTTTGATAGGGCAATGTTATATGCATTTAAGCATGATTTTGATGAAGCAGCAAGAGATTTCATATACTTACT
This sequence comes from Debaryomyces fabryi, assembly GCF_001447935.2. Lineage (NCBI taxonomy): Eukaryota > Fungi > Ascomycota > Pichiomycetes > Serinales > Debaryomycetaceae > Debaryomyces > Debaryomyces fabryi. Next base: position 14,530 of record NW_015385533.1, read on the forward strand.
TGAGATAAATTCTTGGTCCAAGAGTATCTATTTATTTTTTGCTGGAAGTTGTTATTTAGAAAAGTGGAGAATGATTAAATTAGGGTTGATAGAAGTGGAAAATAGAGAGAAATCGCTAAAATATTATGCAGACCAAGCAGAACTTTACCTCAAGAAGGCGCCAACGTATGTTCCTGGTCATGGAATTAATGCAACCAATAAGAAAGGAGGAATTGGTGGTGGTAATAAGCAAATGCCTTTTGACAAGTTCTTGTTGAGAAAGCTTCAACACGTTGAAAAGCGCCAAAAGAAGTACCCCGAATTGTCGTTTTTGGATTGTTTTGGTACATCTCCAGTACACGAGCTAGTATATTTCTGGAATGGCTATAATAGAATGACTAAAAATGAGCTTGAATTGACATTGACTTTATTGGGATACTCTGGTTCAATGAACTCAGATTATTCTGCTAACAATAATGAACAGAAGTTTGCAAAATTGGAAGAGAGTGAAGACGAAGCCATGATAAGATATTTCTTCCAAAGTATTACTCTTAGGCTGTTGAATAGAGTTTCTGAAGGTGTAGCCTTATTAGATTCACATGTCATATCTAAATATGTTACACAGGACTCACCAAATATGCCTTTTAAATTTATAAAGATGACTTACAGTCCATACCTTTATCCTACAGCCCTTTATGAGCGTTCAATGTTTGTGTGGTTATTACGGACATCTAAAAAATCTGCAAATATTAAAGAGGCAATTGAAGAATGTAAAGCCTGGTTGAAAAAATCAGAATCCGTCGGTGATGGCGACTATGAGTTAAGTAATAGAACGGGTATGAAAATTAAAGCCGCCGGTGATAGATTAGATCAATTCAAGGCACAAATATGAATCAAATGGTGATTTATTCTCTATATGCTGACGTGATTGATTTAGTGACTTATAGTTATAAACTGTTCATACTTTATGAACTTTTTTGCATATCTAACTAGGACTATATATCTAACATTAATGTGGTTAATTAAAATATGTATCAACCATAGTGTAGGCAACGTTAAATCCAAAACAGATACTTAAAATCCAACCAACTACAAGAGTGGGTATTATTCCAACAAGTATGATCATTTGTAATAGTTTAGCAGGGTTGTTCATAGCCCCGCCCTTGGAAATAGTTGAACTGTTATTAATGAATGGCAAAGAATTAAAACCATAAAATGTTATTACAAAATAATAGCCAATAGCCCCAAAATATAGAGAGTTCCCCAATATCAAAGCGAAAACTGATTTCTTGATTCTGATTAATGGTAGCAAAATAAATTGCAATACGTACAAAACGCACCAAATAACCAAAAATGAATTGCAATGAATATCGAAACAAAACCCCCATTCGATATAGTTAACATTATATCTTCCGACACCTCCGATATTACCATACGTATTATTGAATAACTTATTCGTCACAAACCATGAAATGGTCGCAATGACAATACCACTTAAATAAAAGTCAATCATTACCATGTAGACTATCAATTTACCGATATCCCATATGCGAGGACTATAAGCTATTCCCCATGCAATTGCACTTATTGAAAGGAATGCCGTTAATAATATCAAAAATGAGGGATCATCTCTTGAGTAAGTCGATTTAGTATTCGACAGAGGTTTATAATAGTAGTGTGATCTGTACATCTTTTTTGGATTAATTATTAAATGAAATATTTCCCACATAGCAGTCTCAAAATCAAGAGTAGTAGGCTTGAACAACCGCTTGAACATTATTTTTAAGTTTTGTACGTTTCCCCCTGCGTAATCATTGCTGGAATTGTTGTTGGTAAAGACAGAAGATGATGTTGATATAAACGATCCTCCTGAGACCGATCCTTGTGGAAACCGCAGAGAAGTGGACGGAATTGATGCCTGTGGAAATAAATCTTGTGTAGTATATGGCAAATTGAATCGCTTACTCATTATTTCGTTAGCCTAATGATAGTATTGTAACTATAATAGATCGAAATACGAATAGACTTAAGCTTGATTTCAATTCAAGTCACGTGTTAAATATCCATACATTTATTACAGATGTAATATGATATACATATAAATAAATAAATAGCACTACTAGAACTAAGCATATCGTTTGAACCGTACATTCCTTGCCATTTGAGAGAGATCGATAGATTTTGTAGCAGCGTGGCCGTGGTTTGGTCTATTTTCGTAAATATCGCAATCTTCACTACCTAAGTCTATGCTCATTTTCCTAGGAGGTTCCAAGTCAGGAGTGTCGTATGCTGTGGTGGAAGGAATGGAATCTGGAGTAGGAAATATACGGTCAACTTCGCTCTTCCAAAGTTTGGAAATATAGCCGTCTTTATTCTCAGAATCTATATTCGGAAAATCGAGGCTTGCTGGGATATCTGCTGTATCATCCGAGTTTTCAACGGTATGTTCTTTCTCATGACTATCTTGCATTCTGAAATACCTCGACCTATCAATAAACCCCAAAACCCCTGCCTTTGATTTCATTTGTAAATTGGATGGAGATTTCTCATTAGGTATTGAATAAGTTTCAGCGGATGATCCGGATAGAGAGCTAGAGAATCGTAATTTGATTTGTGTATACTCAGACATAATAGCTTCGTGCTGAATCTTGATCCCATACTCGAAAGATGAACTACCTGGTATTAATGGATTCCATTTTGATGTTAGGTTTCCACTTGATGTAGAGTTGGTAGAATCTTCCTCCTCAGAATATAAATCCTTATAGTCTAAGATCTTTTGCAAAGTTCTACTCGTATTTTTTTGACTTGAGTTTCCGATAGGAGTAGGGGTAGCATTATTATATTTTTTTACGAAGTTATTTTGGAAGTCCTTAATTTCTTGTAAAGTATCTTTGTAATTAATGGAGCTTGCTGTAACACGTCGACCATCATTTATATTGTTAAGTACATTTTTGCTTTTATCCGTATCATGTTTAGCATTTATTTCTTGTGCAGTCTCTGATTCACGATCATCATCTAGTTCAGTTTCTTCATCATCCAGCTCACTCTCATATTTTAGACTTCCTGTTCTTATTGTTGTATCCAGACCGTTTTTTCTCGTAAGCTTTTTGTCATTAAGCTGATCGTTTCCTTTCAAAGTATAACAAGACGAGACTCGTGATAGGGAATACAAGCTATCAGGTTCTCCGGCAAAAAGCTTACTCATTTTATTATATATTTTATTGGCAGCAGAAGCTATGACTGATGAAGGTGTTGTTGCATTGGTTCGGTTTTCGCTACCAAAAGAAAGATCTGAATGCATGTTATTTATATCTGCACTTTCGGTACTTTGCAAACCACGGAAGGAATTATCGGGGTTACCATAGTTATGAAATCTCTCTTGTTCATTATCCTCTTCTAATTTCTTGTTTAAATTATCTAATGGCAAATCATTTTGTATGCTATTATCAACTATTTCTTCATTTCCGTAATCCCTATCTAATCGCTTTTGTTGAGCTGACCTACGATTGCTGGAAGATTTACTTCTCCTAGCCCTTTCATTTATTTTATGCTTCTCCCTAGCTCGTTGATGACATTGCAAATCTGGCGACACCATCATACCAGAGGAAATCACGGATTGTGAAAATCTCTGTCGACTCAAATTAATGTTCTCACTACTATTATGTGACTCTTTTATGCCATTCTCGTTTTTTGTATCATTTGGTATATTGCTATAAAGTACCGCCAGTACTGTTGTTGGTGTCCTTCTTGTTCTACTACCCTCTTTCCTTGCACCAAATGTATTATGCGTTGAACTGGATCTCGTCCTCGACTCATTTCGATAGTTCTCCAAAACTCTGTTTCTACTTCGACCAGGTATATCCCGGTCCTCAATCATATCCATTTTGATATATATGCTTCACACCTTGTTAATTCCTCTATAATTATCCATATAAATCAAATATCAGCCGCACAAATTGTATACGGAATTGAATTAATTTTAAGTAATAAAAACCTAAAAAATCTACCTTGCTTATTAAAGTACACTTGTGGATATCCAGTTATTTATTATTCTATCATGGGTCTATTTACAAATAGGTAATGAAAAATGGCCAGTTGAAGTTTTATTAACGTAATCCTTATTTTGATTTGTTACCTGAGGTTCTTATCACCACGTGATGCAATTTTTTTCATTGATAGCTATACTACCTCAAAGACTAGATGGCCCTGGTTAAGTCCACTATAAGCACATTCTATTAGTAATTTCTGTCTTTTGATAACTAAATTACTTAGATTGACAATTTCTTGTTTATGTTTCATTATTATCATACTATTTTGAGTCTTATGTCTTTTGCTATTGACTTCTTCGAAGATTAAAGACAAGTCTTCAACTGTTTTATTCAAATAGTCTTGCATCTGCTCAAATATTTCAGAGAAGTTTGTCTTTGAAAGATAGAATGCAAAACAATATGTCCATTTAAGGGTCTTACGGCCATTAGTTAGTGCTTTGATCGCATCGTGCAAAAATTGAACATCAATCCATGAGAGGTTCTGTTGGGACTTATTTTTCTTTTTCAGTTCTTCTTCCATATATAGTTTCATTTTATTGTCTACTTTGTCAATAATTTTCTGATCACCCTTCATTGAAGATTCATGAACCGAAAAACGTTTGTAAAAATGCAAATATCTCTGTAATGAAAGCCTTTTCAGCTGCTGTAACTTTTTAACAGCATCCGTCTCTTCGGGATCAAATCTATTACATTTGTAGTACGATGTTCCATGTTCTTTCCATGAGACTAAGCAAATCCAGCAAAATTCGTATCTGCACTTAGAACATGTCATATGGTTGCACCCACCGCTTTTCTCTATCAGCGAACCACACTTAGGGCATCCTTGTGTATTAGCTTGGATCCAATTGGCGGTTTCAGAATCGTCTTGACATTTCTTAACCCATAATTTCACAATCCAGCAGGGGCAAGGCAAATGGTTCTCGTATTGACAATCGTAGCAAAACTCATGATTTTCTGGACAAGTAACTATGGGAACGTTTAAAATATCCACATCTTCACCGTTCACATTTTCTGCTTTAGGAGGTTTTCTTGTAACTAGTTCTGTAAGATTTGTGCAATCGGGAGCAGGACACCACTTCCACTTTTGTTTATGGCTTTCAATATAAGCCTTTGCCGCCGCTGCGAGTAAATGATTTTTAGTCATATCAAGTATAGGTTCAGCCAATTTCCCATCTTTACTTTGAAAGAGCATTTCTACATCAGCATGAGTGATAGACAAGTTGCATTCAACATTAATGCAACGTATTATTCGCCCATTATGAATATTTTCTCTTACATATTCACTATAGCAATTCAAACAAAACTCATGATCACAGCTTAATGAATATACCTCTGTAATTTCATATTTTTCGCAACAGACTGAACAGTTAAATTCTTTAACTTTTGCCACATTATTATTCTTTTCGTTTGGATCCGTCAAACCACAAGAATCTCGAAGTTTTGGCCAATCATCATAGAATGCATTGATAACATCTTCCGATTGCCAGTTTTTGAAATGAAGCATCATAATAATGCTATCGAGATCACACTGTGGCAACTGCATATTTTTCAACGTAATAGCCTTATCTAGTAAGAACTCTTGAATATAGCTGGTTAATTTCCAAGGCTCGTATGAAACCCTATTTCGCTTTATAGGATGAAAATTAGAACTGCTGGTATTATTAAATAACTGAATCGATTCGTTATCAGTATCAGTGTCATTATCATTTGGGATATCTTCCTCTTCAGAATCTAGTTCTTCTTCAAATGAAAAATCTGATTCGGAGCCGTCTGCAATCTCATCATCGTATTCAAAACTCAAGTTATCTTCACTTTCTGACATTAGATAAGGAAACCAAGATTTTTGTTGATGCTATACAATTTACGATTTGAATAATTTTACCAAAGGTATATGTTAATATATATTATTCTATGCTATCAAATTAATTTATAATACACAGTGCGCGTGAGAATGATACCTATGATAATTTATTTATCACTCTTTGTAGGATACATTGTTCTTGCTTAATTAAGTTATGTATAATTTCCTCTCTTACTTTTGTAGAAGCCTTCATGCTAGTATAGTCATTATATCTTGATAAGCGACTTTGGCACCAATCTTTAATCAATTGATGAATTTCTTCGTGTTGCGAAGTATTTTCATATGGAAGTAGTAAATGTAATATTCTTCTAGATAATTTTCTATTAGTTTCACACTTGACTAACTTTGACTGAAATAATTTATAAGGCATTAAGATGATTTTCAACAATGAATATGTTTGAGGAGATAATGATCCGTCGTATCTAACAACTGGAGATAATTGCCACGTTTCTGGGGTGGTGTTATCAGTCATTTCAGCATCTTCGCCTTCATTATCACAGCATCCGCCACCATCCTCATGTTCATGATCTCCATGGTGTTCATGATCATCTTCATTTTGATGAGCACTTTCGTAATCATTGACTAAATCATTCACAATATCAAATCCAATTTCCTCATACCATTGTAATTTTACATCTAACTGTTTAACCTTAATACCCGAATTGTTCTTTTTGTAATTTTTCAAGTATGAAAACATCTGCACCGAAAGAAGGCACGAATCATTGACATTTGGTTCTTTAAAATCGTTGACAAACCCATATCGCTGTAATAAGTATGGATTAGATAAGGTGTTACCATATGTATTGAATAGCTCGTATTTGTATTCTTCCAGTGGTGGGTTTGTTAATACAATATCACAACATTGTGAGCTGTCTGAAAGTTGGGCCGCCAACTCTTCTTCTGCTGACATTGAATGTCCAGTTTGAGTATTTGGCATACTTTCAGCCTCATCTTCACTTAAAGATAAAGTTGAAACCTCTTCATCACTTTTTGCTGTTTCTGCTTCCGAATCTTCATCGTCGTCCAATTCGTCTTCCATTTCTTTTATGTAATCCATAGTGATTTCAGATATTTCAGGTATTTCCTCAGTATCAGATTCTTGATCACTTTGATTCTCATCATGTTCGTCACTTTCATTATTTTCATCACTTCCTTCTGAATCAGACGAGCTAGCAAGATCGTTTTCAACTAAGCCGTCTTCATCATCTTCCATATCTTCTTCTTCGTGTTCGTCAATGCCATCGTTTTCTTCTTCTTCTTCTTCCTCAATTTCTTCAATCATTTCTTCTTCTTCATCTTCATCTTCATCGTGATTTTCACAGTTCGATTCTCCACAAATCGTGCAGACATCGTCTCCATCACAAACAAAATGAACGTTTTCTCTACCTTGAATCTTGGAAGTTTCATCTTGTTGTTGCATTACAGGAACAATATGATTGAACAAATCAGCCCCAGGAACTAAAGAGAGACCGTGGAAATCATCAACTGCAAATGCTCTCGATATAACGGTTTGGACATATTTTGCAAACATAACCACCTTTTCGAAATGCTTCCTGGTTAAAAAGGATTCCAATTCATTGCTGTCTGATGGTAGTTCTAAATCAAATATCTCTGGCATACCGGCATATTTTTCGTTAATATGAGCGAATCGAATGCATTCAATATAGAATTGAACCAATTCGTCACTGTTAAGCATTCCCAATAAATCACATTCGGTATTTTTTAACATTTCCTTCTCTTCTGTTGTCCATAAGCATATAGGAATATTGGAAAATTCGTCATTTTCCTGTTTTGGGTCGATAGTGGAAACATAATCAAACCATGGTGAGTTTTTGCCAGCATATAATTCATAGATAAATGAAATCACTACACTATGCATGCCTTTGGTCAAATTCACATCAGGGTTGCCCGAATACAACTCATTGAAGTCATTGAGTAAGTTGCAAATAAAAGTATTTTTAGACGATAAAATATTGGCCTTAGGAATCCGAAGTAATAAATTATCTTCATCTTCACTACTATCAGTCTTAAGAAATACGCCCACTCCACTAGTAGTTTTAGATTCTTCAACACTCAAAATATCAGCATTCCAAAAAGCATTCTTCTCTAGCCATCCCAAAACGTTATCAACCTTATCTGAATCTGTGTTGGACATGTTCTATACAACTGATAACCCTTTGATCTCATCTCTTAGTCTTTATTATGGCCCTCTTAAACTAGTCGAAGCTTATGTGCAGGCTTCACTTAGAGCCCTAGCGCTTAAAGCTTCGTGATACAAACCCGTCATAAGCGCAGACATCGCTTAAAAAAATTCTCATCTGTTACCCGGACATATACCGAAGTATAAATACTACCTATTCCCCTATGCTCCCTTAGTCTGAACAGTATCATCAGTAGTGGTTATACTATCTCTTAATAGATATATAACTTGTACTATTTATAGTACACTACATAAAGACCTTAGTTTTATCCTAAGTACACCACATTAGTGCTTGTGTGAATTGGGTATTACGTATCAGCTAAGTGTTTTTTGACCTTTTTAACAGATTGGCCACAATCAACACTTCGTTTCCGGTCTCTTAGAGTTAGTGCATTTGTGTCTAAGTATAGTTCTGGTAACGCAGATCGGAGCCATTTATGGATGCGATTGATTATGATCAGATTAAGGCACGATGCTACATGCATCCATTTGTAAGGCTCGTTTAGAGGTGTAGACATGTAGACAGATGAAGATCCCTTTGGATTCTGACTGACCTTCTGGAAGTTCGGGCTATTCCCACCATCCCTTAGAGTAGAAACGACTTCATATACTGGTAACTAATGCCAGAAGGCTACCTATATTCCTAGCGTAAAAGTAACGTTAAAAAAATTTTTCGGGTATTAAATCACGTGACTACGTGATTCTGAGTGAAATCACTTCCGAAGTTCGTTTGTAAGACGATGATTAAAGATTGGCATATCCAATATATAGTCAACATTTACAACAAGACTTTACAATATGGCTCACAGATTATTAGTTAATGTCATCTTCACCGGTGCATCTGTTTTTGGACGTGCTTTCACTGAAGCATACAAGCAGGCGGCCAAGGCCACCGCCGCTACACCCCAAGGTGGAGCTGCCAAATCCTCGTCAGTTGGCGGTATTCCAACCGAAGAAGCACTCAAAATCTTAGATTTGAAGAAATCTGACTTATCGCTTGATAAAGTAGACGAGAAATATGCGTACTTGTTCGATGTGAATTCAAAAGAAAAGGGTAATTCATTCTATTTACAATCCAAGGTGTACTATGCGATGGATAGTCTTCGTAAGGAGTTGGAGTATCTTGATAAGTTAAAGAAGGCCAAGGAAGGCGGCCAGGGTGATGCTGGTCCTACACTGACGTGATAGTGCTGTTGGTGTTCTTCCACCTCGCTACTGCCATCACTTTACAATATGAAGTCCTTTTTCTGGGTCCTTCTTTCTGCTCTTCCTAGCCTGTTGCATTTACATTTTTATTCTTCCATGGCATAACCTGACGTTTGCTTCATCAAATCATAGCGTGCCATACGAGATCTATAGTTCTACAATTTCCAGACAAAATTTTGGGATATTACCTGCTCATATGCTAATTTTCGAAGTTTTACTTTGTTTTGACTCATTTTTTAACATTAACTTGTAAATATTTATTCTTTATAGTGTTTAATAGCATATAGGTACATCTTCTAATTGCCTGATATTATAACTAGGTTGTAGTCTATACTTATACGGTCGTATAATGTTCTTACACAAAACCAATTTATTGTATAATCCTAGGGCCTATGCAAATATGGAAAACAGTCGTTAGATGAAGTTTTTTCTTCATATTTGCTTTCTATTATTCTATATTCATTAATATTTATACTCATAGGGTCGATTTTGTCGGTGTTGTTACCTTTGCTAATTTATAGGATAATATTATGAGTAATAATAATAACAAAGAGGAAGAACAACTTTTACAAGATGCATCGACTTTATTAATGTTTGCTAATGTGGCAGCTAAACAACAACAAGAACAGCTTGGACATAAGGCATCACCAACACCGCCACCTTCACAAATGCCAGTCCCAACTTTACAATCGAATCCACAGTCTCAACATTCATCAATATCGCCTCCGAGCCTGTTTCAGCCTTTGAGAACACCACAACAACCCTTTGGGCAACAACTTCAACTGCCGTTGCAACAACAGCAGATCCCTAATCATTCACAGCCATACCAACCACAGCATCATATATATAATGGTAATAACTCACCTCAAACGGATAGAATACAGGAAACATTTAAATTACAGCAGACATACATAACATCAGGAGGCAAAGTAACTCCTCCTTCACATGCCAAATCTTTACCTGAATCATCCAGGTCATCTATTTCGGATCATGCGATGAAACCAACTGACTCTGCTCAATATCATGAACGAGGGTTACCAGTACATAGTAATTTTGTTCAGCAAGGACACAAGCGATCATTGTCATCTCCGGGAATGGAGGCAACGTCAATGACTCAAAGCCCACCTATATTGAGTAGCCATTCTCCAGGTCCTGCAAGTATTGCTTTGTCACGAGGAATTAATATTGAAAGCGGTAAGCGGAATAATAATAATGCCATGATTGCAGCTGCTGCGCTAGCAGCTGCAGCTGATATTCCTTTGCCATTAATTAAAAAGAATGAAGAATCAGTAAATCAGCACAGTGAAATGCAGCCTGAAAAATCGTTGCCTGAGGCTTCATCGCTGGTGAAGGATGAAAGCATGATTGAGAATCGAGCAGATGAATCAGTTATGACGGAACCAGAGGAAGAAGATATAAATGAAACAGACGACGAACAGCAGTCAAAACCGAACACAGATGTCAAATCTCCTGGTATAAACAATAATGATATGGAAACAGTACATATTAAGAAAAAGGCGGAAGAAGAAAAACTTCATACGTTACCTTCAAAAACCTTGACTCCAACGCCGATTGAAGCTGATGATAAAACTAATTTAATCTCCGAATCAGCCACTAAAGCTGAACCTGAAATCTCTACTAAAGTACAGTTCAGACCACCACCGTTGTCCTCTTACCAAGTGGATCCAGATGCGGGACTTATAGGATGTATATGTGGTATTGAAGATGATGATGGGTTTACTATACAATGCGATGTATGCTTTCGCTGGCAACATTGCTTATGTATGGATTTTGGAACCAATGATGAAGTTCCTGAAGATGAGTATAAATGTTATTATTGTGATGAAGCAAAATGGGGCAAATTCGACGCTGATCGGTGTAGGTCGAGTACCTTGAAAAGGTTGGAACTTGAGAAAATATCTGATAAAAACGAGCAAACTGAAGATATTAAGCCATCAAACAAGAGGAAGCATCTGAGTTCTGATTCTAAAAACGAAGAAAAAAAGAAAAGAAAATCAACGGAGAAACATAGTGACAATAATCAAGAGAAGAATGATGACAAAAAGCCGTTTGCAAAGCTGGAAACGAATAATTCTACTAATGATACCATAGTTTCTGCCACTGATTTTTTACCAAATAAGAGTAATGAATTGCTAGATAACGGGATTTCAGCAGAACCATACCAATCTGTGTATTATAAATTAAAAGGTAACGATTATAAGAAAACTTCTGTTAAGTCTTTACTAGATAAAATTGGTACTCAGTTCTATAATAAATTTTGTCAATTAAACAAAAATGAACAAGACTTATGTTCACTACAAGTAATGGCATCCAATGAATTTAAGAATTTAAAATTCAGCAGTATAGTACTACCAAATCAAGATGCATATCTACGGGAAAATAAAGAGTTGCGTAAAAAACAAAAGAACTGTAATGGAACATCTATCCAGGTCAAATTATATGCCGAAAATCAGAAACAAAAGTTCAATGGCATTACAAGGTATGGTGTATTTATAACAGACAAAGCCCTTAAATATGAAAAAGAAATAACCATACCTCAAGAAACACCAATAATTGAATACTTGGGCGAGATCGATTTGTTCGATAATTACAAAAATGACCAAATAAACCAATATTCGGCTTTTGGAACTCCCAAGCCAAAAGTTCTCAAGGTTAATATGAAGATATTGTCAAGCGAAGAAGAAAATGAATCATTAGAAATTGTATCGGATTCGAGGTTTGTTGGTAATGAATCGAGGTTTATCAGAAAAGCATGTCCAGCAACAAGCAATTGCAAAATCAAGCCAATTTACATTCCAGAAACTAACTCTTTTAGGCTCTTGGTCGTCACATCTAAACCAATTGTATTGTCTTCCAATACAAATGAAGAGGAGTTAAGGCTAGATTGGGAATGGGATTACCTTCACCCAATAAGAAGGATGAATGCCGCTAAAAACTCGAAATCCCAAGATCCTGTCGAACCACTCAAGTTTGAACAATTTTCTGACCATGACAAAGCATATTTAATAACGTCGATTGATAATATACTTCATTTTGTTGAATGTGGGTGCAGTACCGCCGGTTCTGGGATAATACAAAATGGATGTGCGATATTCAAGGTGAAAAAGGCCACTTCCTATCTTTTAAGATCTACAAGAAAAGCATCTAATATAAGTAACATTAATCTTTCAAAGTCTCGTGAGGAGTTGATAATTCCGAAAAAACAAAGAAATTTCGTATCATGGGAAGAGAGGCTAGTAGAGAGAGATAGAATTATTCAGATGGATTTGCATGTTACAACCAATGAAGGTAATGTTGATCCAATAGGTGACAACCCTGAGAATAACCAAGAGTCTAATGAAGATAATGGTACGCTTAAACAAAAACATGATACTGCTATTTCTAATGATTCAGAGGCTTCAAATGATCATGCATCTCTCTTCTTTACTCTTCCATTTAAACACCAGCTAATTGCTAAGGGTAAGAGGTTGATAAAAAAGGTCGAACGCGATGAGTTAAAACATGACACAGATATGAAAACTGATGTTGAGAAGAGTGTACCTGAGAAAATGTCCGAATTACTGTCAATTTCGGTACCAGTTGTGCCTGAACTAGTTGTTAAAATACGTCAAACCCTTGATAAGGAAATTCAGCCAATTAATGAAATTAAGGAAGATATTGAAGCAGTGGAAACTACTAGCAATGTTAAAGCCGAACCAGTCCTTTCTAAATCGAATAACTCGCTGTTTGTTACGCTAAATTCGGTTGTAACTCCAACACAGTCAGCGGGCAATAAAGCTGAGAATTCAGGACTATCGACTGTTGATACAACAGAAGACAAGGCTAGCGAAGTACCACGACCTCTTCCTACAGTGAAGAAATTATCATTTGCTGATTATAAAAAGAAAATGAAGTAATTTAATTTCTACAGTCTACTATTTAGTATTTATTAGAAATGGTACAATCTCGCTTCCCTGTATAAACTAGCTGTAGATATTATCAAATATGTATGTCGCAAATATTTTGAGAGCAACTACTTAAATTATGTAATTCCATGAAAGGTATCGAAATATTGATATATTGAGGTATGATTCTTTGTTAATGAAAAATAATTCAGAGAATGTTCCAATTTGGAACTCAAGACGTAGTGGTGGGAGAACTCTTGGTTGTCTTTTCGATTTACCAAATGAGCTATTGACTAACATATTCGAATTCATGGTTCAAGAAGATTTGACAAAAATACTAAGCATTTTGAATGAAGTTCCGAATAGAAATGATCGTATTTTCCAAATTGTAAATGATATTTTCTATTCATCAATTATTATCACAAACTATTCAAAGGATCATTTTCATGAGTTAGACGAATTGAAAAGTATAATTCCAGCATATAAAGTAGACCGAAGTTTATTCTGGCCATTAGAATTCATTCTATATAATGAGATCGTTCCACATTTGGCGTACGTCAAGAGATCTAAAAGGGTATATTACGTGTTTGGAAACAGAAATCCAGTAGAATCTATTCATAAAGTTATGAGGCAACTCTGTAAATATCTTAGTGAAGTTCCTAACGAAATGAAGGAAATTACGAGTGAAATCAATTTATTGCTAAATGTATCACCTTCATTTGATACAGTTGAGGAGTTCAAACAAAACTTTCAAGATTTAAATATTACATTCTTGAATCGTGTAATCCGCCATTCAACCGTGTTTAGTGATCTTCGTCGATTAAACATAGTTGACGGTATCTATTACCCATTGCCAAATCAAAGCTTAGACCTTGGCAACATTAGGTTTCTTGATTCTATCCAAGAATTATGTTTAAACCATTTAAATTTACTGTCTGTTGAAAATCTACAATTGCCATCTTCAATTTTAATATTGAACCTATCAGATAACAAGATCGTTAATCTTGATGGTTTGAAACTTCCCTACATGTTAAGAAAACTAGATCTATCACATAATAACATTACTTTTATCAGACGGGGCTTCTTTCCCAACGCTTTAGACGAGCTTAATTTAGGAAGTAATAGACTAAACTTACTAGCCGGTCATATATTCCCTAATAGTATATGCAGCTTGGACTTGTCAAATAATTTTATCAGAGATGTTAACTTTATAATACCACGGGATCTTAAGTATTTGAGCCTTCGGCATTGCCCTATAAAGAACATATGTGTTGATGCCAGAACAACTATTGCTAACAATAACATAAAAATTGACCTCTGGTGAATAAAATAAAATATATCAACTATTATTATTAATTACTAATTATTATTTTAACTATCTAACTATTTTGAATCTGAAATTTTGAACTATTATTTACCAGTTCCTTAGGATTGAAATCATCAAGTACAATATTCGATCTTTGACACATTTGTTGAAATATGCTGTTTTCCATATTGAATAAATTCAATGGAGTATCAAATTCCTTCACTTCACCCCTGTCTAAAACTAAAATCCTGTCATAATGAAGAATTGTTTTCAACCTATGAGCAATACACAATATTGTGCAGTCAGCAAATTCTCTAACAATCGTACTCTGAATCTTACTATCTGTCTCATAATCGACCGATGAAGTGGCTTCATCTAAAATTAAAATTTTAGAATCTCTGACTAATGCTCTGGCAAATGCAATCAATTGTCTTTCACCAAGCGAAAAATTAGAACCTTCATCTTCAACTCCTTGATCTAAATGAAATTTGTTTAAAACATCATTTTCTTTATCTTGCTTTTGAATATTCACCATTCTTAAATCATCAATTAAACCAGATCTTCTTAACGCATCCCATAATTTCTCGTCTGGATGTTCTTCAAAAGGATCTAAATTAGTACGAATCGTACCTCGGAATAATATTGGGTCTTGAGGAATAATAGATAAGCATGATCTTAAATCTTTCAAACCAAGGCGTGAAATATCAACGTCATCGATCATAATTTTTCCTGATTCCAACTCAGATAATCTATATAAAGCGGTCATTATAGATGACTTACCCGCGCCTGTTCTACCACAGATACCAACTTTTTCTGCGGGCTTAATATCTAAATTCAAGTCTTTCAATACGAGCGGTAATCCTGGTCTGTACGCCATAGATGCCTTGTCAAATTTGATGCCACCCTTTTGTGGCCATTCTGGGTGTGGTGTAGTCTCTGTTATAAAATAAGGGGCTTCTTCTGGTAAGTTATATGCATAATTACAAATTCTTTCAACAGAATTCATTTCGTTCTCCACTTGAGTGAAAGTTCTTATAAGCATCGATAATTGACCGGCTATTTGTAATACATATGATAATAATAACCCGACAGATGATGCACTAATATTAAAAATTCTGTTAACACACAATAATGCAATAAGCAACGCGAATAACGACGCAACGATGTCTAAATGAATAGCTAACCAACGCTGGTTTGCTATTGTAATGTAATATGCTTCATTCATTTTATTGATTAAACGATCATTTTTTTCCAAGAACCTATTGTCTGCTTTGTATGCTTTAATAGTGTTCATACCATTCAAAGTTTCATTGAAGTTGTTGTATACATGAGATCTCTGAACTGCTTCTAATCTTTTAATTTCTCTAGCCGATGATTGATAATAATTAGCCACTGCGACGAAGATGAAAACCAAAAACGGTACTGCAATTGCAAACCATGGCAAATAACAGATACATAAAATCAAAACACCAACAATATTTGAAAACATGAAAAATACCAATCTCAATTGATCCCCAATTTCATTATCTAAAACATCAGTATCTTTTGTGAATCTATTCAAGATTCTTCCCATAGGAGTCGTATCCATAAATGACATGGGTGCATGCAATACTTTATTCACAGCAATAACATTTAAAGACCTGGAAGCTCTGTTTGTCATATAGGCCAAAAGAACAAATTCAAGAGTTAAAAACAAAAAAGCCAAGATAGTAAACATTACATAAAACCCAATATAAAACCTGTCAGATCTGTCAGGGAATCTTTTTTCAGTCCAAAAAGAAAGCCAGGTATTAGTGAACAACTGGCAAAATGTGGCAAGTATAACTGCTGAAATTACAATTGGAACGATACCGTAATTTTTGAAGATTCCTGAACCATGCTTTATATAGTTCTTGTAAACGTCAAGACTTATACCATTCACAGCCTTTTCCTCTTCTTCAAATAATTTACCATCTTTGGTATTATTTTTGTTGTAATCACGTTGAACAGACTCGTCATCATTAGCAGTCGATTTATGTGTCTGAGTTTTAGATAACTGTCTATGTATTAACTCCTTTTCATTTTCTATAATTTCCTCATCGTCGATTAATTCCTCTTCTTCGTCTTCATCTTCGCTATCATTGGTTTGACTATTAAATGCCATCAATTTATTAAAATCGGCATTATTAGCACTCAAGTCTTCAAGCGTTCCAACATCAATAGTACCATCACCATTCAAAAAGACAATTCTATCAGCAGTACCAATTAGTGACAACTGATGAGTTGCCAAAATTCTTGTTTTATCTTTAAGTAAGCCTAGCATACAATTGTTCATAATATGCTTACCTACCCTTGCATCAACTGCAGATAAAACATCATCTAACAAAACAATATCCTTGTCAGCATAAACAGCCCTTGCTAAATTAATTCTTGCCTTTTGGCCACCTGATAATGTAATACCTCTTTCACCAATCTCTGTATTATCACCTGCAGGTAAGATTTCTAAATCGCTCTCCAAAGAACAGGCATAAACAACATTCTTATACTTTTCTTCGTCATATTCGCATCCAAATAAGATATTCTCCTTAACGGTTTCATTCTGAACCCAAGGGTAACCACATAATAACAATGAACCATTAACATTAATCTCACCAGAGGACTTTCTCATAAATCCAGACATAGCACTTAATAAGGACGATTTTCCTGACCCTATCAAACCGGTGATAACAATAAATTCCCCCTTTTTAATAGACAAATTAATGTCCCTCAATCCTGGAAAGGATATCTCTTCTGATGAATTGGATTTAGAAAGACTTTGAGTGAGTTCCTTGGAAGAGTCGGAGTTCTCACTAGAATTAGAAGTAACCTCTTTATTTTCACCGTCAGCCGAACTTTCCTCGTCTTCAAATGTGTCCCATTCGAAAGAAGCATTTCTAATTTCAATAGATGTGTTTGACTTTTCCATTAAAGCCAACATCTCGCCTCTTGCCTCGATTCTATTCGCTTCCTCATCGATTTCTCCAGATGCCAAATATGTACCCACTCTTTGTAAACCAATGAACGCATCGACACCTGTTGCTAGAGCCATCGGCAACATGATCACTTGTTGCGATAAAATGTTAAAAAGCGAAATAGACGAAAAAATAGACGCTGGGTCTCTGTCATTTGACTTAATAGCATACAAAACAAGGAAAGTAACCAATGATGAAAAGAGAGTCATTGACATAGCGAAAGATACGATAATGTTTCTAAGAACTTGCATTCTATAAATGATTTTCATTTCTTCTCTTCTAATATTCGAAATGTTTTCGTGGTACGGTGGCTCCCATGAATAAAACTTAATAATTCTCAAGTTATTCAAAACTTCCTTAATATAATCAACTCTAGAATCAGTGTAGGAATTGGCTTTAGATCTATATTCAAATAATTTCTTAGTGGAAATGGTAATTGCCAACATAAAAACAAATAATAATCCAATACCCACAAGAGCAGTTGGACCAACATTATAAATCAAGATCCCAATAGCTATAGCAATAGGCACTGGAAACGTAAACAAGAACGGTTGAAATCCAATCGCGAAATCGATTCTTGCTAAATCAGTTCCCATCATCGAAGTTACCTTACCCGCTGGGTATTTATGCTTTGTTTCTGCATTAGTTCTAAATGATTTGTCTAAAATAGCCTTAGTTAACACTGCTTTAGCCTCTGCACCAGTCAACATTGAATTGTAGAAAAAGTGATTAATCAAAATACCAGACACTAATACAACACCTGCACTACCAAACGAATATCCAAGACCTTTGCCTATTCCTGTTTCATAGCCAAGAGCCTTCATTTCCACGTACGAAATTAATTTCTTTGTTTGCAATGGGTTCGCAGTCATCCCACCATTGGCCAATGCCAAATAAAAACACGCCTTAAGATATTGCCATTTAAATGTCTTCAAAATAGCAAGAACTGTAAGCGGTTTAGGAAGCTTGAAGTCTTTCATATCGTCTTCTTCGTCTATAGAACTGTTCTCTACGTTTTCTCCTCTTTCCTTGCACTTTTCCAAAATATGCTTCTGTTTCGCTTTCTTCAAGCTCTCTTCCAAAATATTAGAAAATTTGGCGTACATCGTCTCAATCCGAATCTCATCTGTAAGCTTAAACATGTCTTCAGGTTTCAAAGTCCTCTTGTATCCCGTATTCAACACAGGAAACAACCACAAAAAAAATATTCTCGATAGAATGTTTACCCTCTTTTCTGGAAAAAGCTTTCGTTCTTCATCTAACGGTAACGGCGGTACCTTTTTGGACAACATAAACGATAGTAACCTTCTCTGAGGCTCCAATTCCAAGGATTCCAAGCTGTGGGAATCCTTCTCGTAATTCGCCATATTGCTTTGTGTTTTGGTCAACTGAAAATTAGGCTTCAATCACCGTAAGTACTTCAATAAAATTTTTCGATCCCCTCGGTCAGTACGTCTTATAATTCCTAGTACTTGCTTTTAATGATCTTTTGTATACGACGATTCAAATGATCCCTTTTATATATACCCTTTCTACGAAATACCTATACCCCAAATATTTGAAGACCAATTATGCTGTATTTATAATAGACATTCTACGGCTCCTTTTTTTTTTTGGTATCCTGTCCGCTTACGTAACAACTTCCTGTTGATAACGGAACCATCCAACGTTACCTCCAGAAGACGATAGCGAGATCCGTCAGAGATATATATATGAAATAGAACAGACAAGTGACAGTAAGTCCCTGTTATGGTTTTGAATTCTATGGCCTTCAGTATCAAGCATCTTTTAGATATCTGGCAAGCTGTTGTACTGGCATTTTGATGGGGGAGATACTTAGTTCGCAATGCCATTTCGCAATCTGGAGTTATCGGAGATAATATTAGCGATGGGTGGCAAAAGGATTTACGTTGGTGCGTCGGTTTTAATAGTGTATATAGGTGATATATTATTTGTATTACTAAGACCACTATTGTGGGGTGTTCGTAGATCAATAGGTTGCATGTTAGAGGATATATATTATATAGATTATAGTAGGGGATCAGCTGTTTGTTTCAGGCAGATGTATAAGCCAGTGCGAAAATCAATGTGAAATCCTGTCAACGTGCTAATAATGAATCGCATATCGCGAACGCAGAGAGTCACAAGGAAATTGAATAAGGTTGGTTGCATCAGACGATGACGACCCGATATGAAAGATACGGAAGAGTGGGCATAAAAGAGGCATATATCATCAATTATATCAAGGCAAGATTCCGTCGGGAGGTAGAATTGACAAAAGTGGGTGATGAAGAAATACGAATGTTATTTTGTTTCCGTGAAGACCATTGCGTCATTCTATGGATAGCATTGTTTCGATCCGACTTTTCAATGCTCCGATCCTTTGACGGATAACGTCAAAGCCATTTTGGGTGCGATCTGCGATTAGGTTATGCACCCATGCACCACACCCATTCACCGAGGGTATTTCAGCTGAGCCTCTGGTTCCAAATCTACGTATGGTTTTAAATATAACGTAAAATTAATTAAACAAAGCAAGCGCATGTATATAATAGACAGAATACAAGGTATCCGGGAGAAGTCAAATATGGGTATCGAGAAATAATCAAAAAAATTTTCCAATCATTAGAAATAGAAGATAGCGCATAAAGCTACCAACGAAAATGAGGTCCATGGTTTGATGACACTGGCTGAACCTTCGAAAACAGCAGGAGATGTAGACGAAGTTACAGGGGTGTTGGAGGAGGAAGATGGGCTGACTGTGTTAGAAACGATGGCGGGTGCAACTGTTTGGGAAGCACCTGAGGCATTAGACGAAACAGTGGCCGCTATAGGTGATGCAGATTCTTGGGTAATTGGTTTTGCGGAGCCATTCTCTGAGCTTGAAGTGTTAGGAGATCCTGTTTCTGGTAATTTTGAGCTTGAAGCAGTACTTTCCTGGTCAGATAATGGGTAATAGGTTGTGTGAGTGGTTTGATCGTTGTAGTCATAGCTAGCACCGGTGGTCGTTGGTACGTAAGAGCAACTTGTGTCATCGCATGATACAACAGTAATTACAGCAGTTCCAGTTTCAGCCGAAGTAAGGGTAGCAGTGGAAGGTGTAGCAACTTGGGTTTCAGTGGCAACCTCATCAGTCAATGGGCAATATGTGGTGTAAGTTGTCTCGTCCTTAGTAACATATTTAACCCCAGTTGTTAATGGGACTTGTGAACATGCATTATTCTCGCAAGACGTAACAGTAATAACGGTTGTAGCAATATTAACAGTTTCTGTTGACAATGCATCGTTATTTGCATCCGTAGTGGAGGCTACATCTTGGCCTTCAGGGTTGGAGGTAATTCCATTGTCACCAGTCTCACTAGCTACTGAACCAGCACCATTAGTAGACAATGAAGCACCAGTGTATTCAGTGCAAGTCGGACAATGTGTAGCTTGTGCAGAACCTGTTAAACTTCTTGAAGCTCCGCTGATAATAGAAGTACTTGTTGAATAATCACCATTAGAATCTGTCGTCACTATCACGTCGCCAGTTTGAGTAGTAGTTGCACCATTAGCATCAGTAGTTGTGATGGTAGTAGGGTACTTAGTACACAATGGACAAGCAGCTGTAGTTGTGCCATCAGTAGCAGATGGACCGTCAGAAGTAGATGATCCGTCAGAAGCAGATGCACCGTTAGAAGCAGAAGCACCGCCAGTAGCAGATGATCCGTCAGTAACAGATTCATCGTCAGAAGCAGAAGCACCACCAGTAGCAGATGATCCGTCAGTAGCAGATGCACCTTTAGAAGTAGATGATCCGTCAGTAGCAGATGCACCATTAGAAGCAGAAGCACCGCCAGTAGCAGATGATCCGTCAGTAACAGATGCACCGTCAGAAGCAGATGCACCACCAGTAACAGATGATCCGTCAGTAGCAGATACACCGTCAGAAGCAGATGCACCACCAGTAGCAGATGAATCGCCACTGATGATAGAAGTAGTAG
>NW_015385534.1:0-35923 GCF_001447935.2 Debaryomyces fabryi
AAAGTACATTCGTAGCTTGCCAATTAGAGCCTCATTCTTTTGCCCTGGAGGTTTTATGCAAAACTTTTTAACGATGTTGAAACCGCAACCATTAGGTGACGGAAAGTATGCGATATTTAATGTTTTGAAACCAGAAACCGAAATTCCATATTTGGACACGAAAGATGCTGGCAAGTTTGTGGGAGCTATCCTTAATGATCCCGAAAAGTTTAATGGGAAAGTCCTATATGCGTCAAATGGTATGTATTCGTTTGATACCTTAGTAAAGACAATCACAGAAGTTTCTGGGAAACCTGTAAGTTATATACAAATTCCAGCAAATACTTTCAAAGAACAACTACCAGCTCCTATTGCTGAGGGGATAACGGAAATGTTCCAATTTAATGATAAATATAATGCCTATGGTCCCGAAACAAAGGAAAAGGCCGAATGGGGGAAGCAGCAAGTTCCTGAAAAACTTAGCACGTTGGAAGAGTTCTTTCAGAGGAATCCTCTAGGATTATAGCAGTATATGCAATTTTTATGATCTTATTTAGTCAATTAATAACAATTATTAGTGTTCATTGAGTTAATTTTTTACCATTACTATAAAGTATGTTTTACTTTCTCTGTTGAAAATTATTGTAAGCAGTATTGCAAGTTGGCTCAAATTGTAGATCCCGACATATTCTAGGCTAGAAATTTCATAAACATAAGCTATAACAGATTACAACATATTTTAAACAGTAAAATGTGTAATCAATATCAATTGATACTAGAATAATAGATAAACGCAATTTACGAGACAATCTTTAAAAATATGTATACCTTCTACAAAAATGACTAGGACAAGTGAGTAAAGTGATATAGCTACTTACTTGAAATACTGCAAAATTCTAAAAATTTCGAAAATGCGGTTGCGAAAAGTGTCACAAGCAAACCACGCATTCTAACAGAAAAACAGACAAAACAAACAGAACGGAGACTAATGCAAATAGTTGACTTCCAGGAGTGAGTTTTCCTTGTTAAACCTCGATTTCTGGTTCATCCAGGTCTTATTACCAGTTGGCCAGGTTTTCTTGATCTAGTTGTAGGTTCGCAAGCGATTTGTATACATCCTCGTGCTCAAGTTAAGGAACGGAATGTTCTAGGAAGGAATGAAATCCAGGTCGTCAGGCGTCGTTCGAGGTGTGTATGTATGGACAAGAGTGAGGTTTTGTCCGCAAATACTCGTTCTGGTAATTAAGGAACCTAATTATTGCTACAATAGCTACAAAATTGATAAGACTTTACATTATACTAAGCAATAATACTAACACACACACAATTCACAAGACTATTGTGAACTAATTCACAACCAACAGTCTAGAAGTTTTTGTATAGCCTCGTCTTTGCCGTACAATAAGTTACACAACAACTAAAGCAGCGCACTACAAGTATATCGTGAGTTCGATATTCGCGCAACGCTCTCGCGGTCGGCCACCGCCCATGGCCACTGACAGATAGGACAACCCAACAAGCAACGGAGCAAACATAAGCAGCAAAAGGCCTCAAAACCCAATGCAACCTCAACCTTCACACATTTGAGCACCCCTCGACTTTGCACAAATTATTCGATGCATTCGTTGCTAGAACCACGAGCTGTTGGATGACCGCCGGCGACCAAATTCATACCCCGACAGGTCCGCCCATCACGTGAAGGCGGGTTCCGGATAAACACAGAATCCGGGGCGGGTAACCCTCATATGCCGTGGGGGACGTACTCCGATTTCAACCATCTATTCCTCAACACGACCCAGCTTCCCCCTTCCATCCCTACTCACCTCAATAAACCTATGCTGCATGCCCATAAGCACACACTGTGGCAAATCACCTGCTATCTAATCAACGACAAGTTTATTGACGTCCTCTAGTCCTACTCTACTTCTCAATCCTTGTGCTTCTCTCGTTCTACTCTCTAAGTTCCCCATCCTTTGGTCCATTGGCAGCCGTTGCGCGGGGCCTGCGTGATGTCTACGGCACTCTTGTTGTGAATACACTACCATACCGCAATAGCTCCTCCCTTTACTATCAGCGTTGCTCGCACTGCGTAACCATCAGCACACTGCTATTGTTTCTCTTGTCGATTATCGCTAAAACGCACCATCCGACCTCGTTGACAATATACAAGACCGCACCTCCACCAACACCAATCACCTTTTTGATTACTCGATTGTCTGCATCGCACAATTTTGGTCAATCCGGTCTTTACTGGACGCCCATTCCGTCACACTACGCTCATCCTACACATACCTGAATTTTTTCCTACACATACCCAGAGATTGTCCCTTTCTGTACATCTTCCTGTACCTTTCTGTACAAAAACAATTCCCTTCGTACTTTACCCGCCTCTCAACATGACCTCTTAGGTAATCGTACGCCGTTTAATCGCCTATTTCCCTCTTGCACAAGAACGCTACTAACTATGCAACCACTTCGGCTGGACTATTGGAGTAGTTGTCGTTGGCTCTTGTTCGAGGATTTGGGTGGTTTGGTGGAAAATGACACAAAGCCGCAGGGGGGCTAATAAAAAATACTCGAATTAGTACTCAGTCGGGAATGATTGGATTATCTACATATATGGGAATTATCCCTTTATTTTTCTGGAGGATTTTTACCGATATATTTGACTATCAGATTATTGGTATATTATCAAAGTGATAAGATATTGAAGCTGATTGCAGATTAGATATACAATACACACATTGACGCTAAAATCGATAAGCAGTATTTTAAGTATTATAGTCGATTGTATTGATTATTATTGATTGTTACATTAAATTGTCACAACAACAAGATCTAAGTCATACAACAGCGGTATATAAGTATGGCATCACATAATCAAAGCAGAAATGGGCTTTCGCTATTTTCGTTCAAACTGGGGTCCAACGGGTCGAGCAAGTCTTCGGTAAAGGGAGGCGAAAGCACGTCGCCTACGAATAGGTCGATTGAGAACCACCAGTTGTCGTCGCCAGTGAATTCGCCGATGTTGATGGGCGACGAGGCCAGCGATATGGCCAGCGAGGCGAACAGCGACATTTTCGAGCGTTCGGTCCAGGACTCGTGCACTGATCTCCACCAGAGCCATCCACAACCAAAGTGCAACAGGTGCACTACCAACAGGTCGAGAAGCTGCACTCACAATTCGTCGCTCTCGTTGCAGGGTGGGTTGAAGAACGAGGACTTCATTCCACCGGCTATCGACGCGACCACAAGCATTTTGAGCGACGAGGACACAAACCTTGACGACATCGAGATGGTGTATTCGAATAGAAGAAACTCGTCTGTTATTGGCCTCAACATGGCGCTTGGCAGACCATTTGGCACCTCTAGAAAGAACTCGACGTATTCGCTCCAGCTGAGCCAGCCTCAGGCTGCACAACAGACCCACTCACCTATTTCCCCCCCAAAATTGACGTCTTCTAAGTCTTCCTTGAGCTTTTACTCATATGCTGATATGATCAACAACGAAGAAATGCAAAGAAGACCTTCATTCAAACAATCATATTCCCAAAATTCTTTCCCCCTTAAGAAAAAATCGCATGTTGGCTCGATCCCTCCTCCTTACAAAAAATCGGGTCAATTCTTGTTGTCGAAAGAGTTATCGACAAAAAACACCTTTACTACTGCATCGCCCAACCAATCATTTTCCAACCAGAATTTTTTAATTCTGCCCGAATCGTCTGATTCGGAACATGAAAACTATTTTCAGGGTAAACGTAAATCAGTCTCTTCTAACATATCTTCAGGCTCGAAACCAAATAACTTGAGGTTCGATAATGATAACGAAAGCTTAGTCTCAAGCTCGGTCGGTGATTGCTTAAGACAATCCACCACCGAAATTAACGGTAATTAAAATGGGCATCCGCCTTCTCCATTTATATGAGAATGTTAGAGTGGTTGATTTTAATTTTTTTATGTGTATGTCTCCTTGACGGTTTATTTCTTGGTATCTTTATTGTATTTTAGTTTGTATTTTAATTTGAATAATTAGTATTACATACAACTTTTCAAATGTCGTCGCTGTCCAGATATAAACATGGATAAGTCACCAATGACCACACGGTTTCCCTCAGCTATATACACATATATAGAGTACCTGAACTGACCTATACTGCAACTACTATAATTATACATCTGGTTAATGCGATTCGTTGCCAAATTTTTGCTTACCACTACAATTATCTACAGTTGAACAAAATTATCTGTCCTATTATGCATTTTGGGTAGTATACAATATCAGCCTAAGTAATTCTTTCTATTTGCTGTTCTGATGAATCTTCTTAATTGCCATTCGACTTCGCTATCCTTATTATCAAGCAATCCTAATCTTAATTCATATAATCTCATCTCAAATCTAGGACCCACTTCACTTAGTTCAACTGAATCCTTCGTTCTGACATACATGTGATGTCTCACTGAAATGAAATCGTCATTATTAATAAATGTAATTACTCTCGAAGAGTCCTTTTTAACTCCAGGTGGAAATAAATGCTTCATGATTTTTACGACTCTTTTCCCCAACTCACTAGTGAAGTTTTCAAATATCAAATGTGGGTACGATTCTGAAGAATTACCGATCTCTGGTAAATCGTGTCTTAATTTAACGTTGTGCAATGTAAAAATGATACTTGGCCCATGTGGAAAATGTGATATAGTTAATGATGTTGGTATACCTCTGTGCTCATGCAATATTATTAAATCACTTATTTGAACTCTCTGACATGTGGCAACTAAATCAGTTATCACATAATTACCTCTATTTAATTTGATCGAATTGGGGAACATAAGTTTAATCTCCTTGGAAAACTGTAAAAGCTTAACAGACGGATTTCTAGATGTGGTGATTAAAACTTTTGGCTCACTTATACCAGATAATGCCAGGTATTCATCGTCTATTTCAGTTTGTTCACTTTCGTCGTAGATGAAGTCTTTTTGTAATTCTTTGTCTTCTGCTAATTCTTTGGATAATGGTTTACCAGAAGCTAAAGCTGCCTTTAATTGCTGTCTCTTTTCAGTTAAACTAGACTCTTGTAACTCAAGAGACTTTCTGTACAAATATTCTCTTCTTTCTCTAGCTTGTTTTCTAATCATCGTTGTAGTAAAGTATGCTGATGATCTTCACATTATAAAGAATTTTTTTTTAAATACATGCGAAGAGGTAGATTAAATATGTCGCAAAAAAAATCGCTGCATGCTACAATGTCGTTCGAATAAATAAGAAGTATTAATTATTACAATTTTTATGCTATTATGCTAAGTCTTCCATTTCGTGGGATTCAGTAGCAACAACGTAATGATCAGTCTCTGGTCGAGGTTTAGTCGACCTAACTGATGATTTTCTTTTTCCCAAAAAGTTGTTATTGTCAAAACCAAAGCTTGAAGCCCTTCTGGTAAATGCTCTTCTAAATGCATTTCCATCATCTGTACTATTTACTGTCTCTATTGTTTGATGCCTTCTTATCGCATGACTCTCTTGAACAATATCACGCTTTTGCATATTGTCATCTGGTAACATGATAGCTCTATCTAATGCGTAAGGTAAGCCTCTATGTCTGCCTCTGATCACCATCGCAATCATTACTAATTTAGATAATACGGTGAATTCTCCCGATAATGAAACATTGACACCAGGATAACCCAATGATAAACCAACAGTACCATATGCACTAATAATTTCGAATAATATAGTGAAAACCGAGAACCTATAATTGTTCTTGTTAAGTTTTGGACCTTCTGCAATGCAAATTATGAAAAGTCCCAAAAAAATGAACCATAAATCAAAGGATAATTGATTTCTTAAATGGGTTCCTATAAAATTTCTAGGAGTTTTGTCATCAGGTTCAGTTTCTTCGTCGTTTTTTAAATATACACCTAACGATTGTTCTTCGTAGACATTGGTTCTTCTGATAGATATGGCTAATGGCAAAACAGAGATATACATCATCAACATGTAACTTACCTGGATTGCAGGATGTAATTCTGACAAATCAATTACTGCAAAGCCCGCAGTTCTTGTACTAAATGCTTGGAATAATCCGTCCATAACTCGGTAGCCTATAGGAATGCTTTCCAAATATTTATTGTTTAAATCGAGAACAATAAATAAAATCAAATCAACTGCATTTAATACGACAAGAATGATAAATAACCACCAAGTTGGGACAGAGGGAAATAAAAGGGTGAAACATCTTCTTGGGTGATCCAATAAAAAGCCTAATGATTCATTAAATAATGACATGGGCTTCGACAATTTGAATAAAATCCAAATAATAAATCTCAACATGACTGGAAATCCGGTGTTTCCAATAACAATGAAAAAAGCCATGATAACCATAACATAAACAGATTTATCAAAACTTTGCATAGAATTTGGCGTTAAGGTAAGCCCCAAATCATTAAATGCTGATTGGGCAGTGAAAAATGCCCACCAGGTTGGTGTCACACCTACCTCAGTTACATCGGCTTTATATCCTGGTTGGTATAAAATATATGGTAATAAGCAGGTAAACGCTAAGATATGAAATCCCACATAATAGATTACAATAATCTTGATAAGTAATTTGATTGCTCTATACTCAACACCGCCTAATTCTTCCTTTTGTTCATCACTTAGATGTACAAATGTCGAATTTCTTCCGACAGTAGGAACCCATGATAAATAATTTGTACTCATTACTTTCAGAAGTGACTTTCCATCTTCCTCATCATCAGAGTTGTCAGTATCGTCAGAATCATCATAGTCTGAATCGTTATTATAATTTGGAGAAAACACCGTGGAACTTATTCCTACCCTTGGCGATTTCATGTATTTCAATTTATGTTTCTTTGTTTGCTTTGGCTTCTTCTTTATTTTGCTTTTTATCATTCTTTCAAAAGTTGGTGAATGGGGAAATGAATTAGCTTCTCCTGGAGTGACGTCCAATGTGTTGGATCTTTTAGTGAACTTTTTTCCACCTGTAGCGTCTGAAGAAGGAATTACTAAATTAGATTGTGCTCGTTCAATATCAAGATTATCATCATCGCGACTTTGCCTATCGTGATAATCTTCATCTTCATCTTCGTCGTCTTCATCTTCGTCTTCATCGTCTTCATCTTCGTCGTCTTCATCTTCATCTTCATCATCGCCATCATCATCGTCGTCGTCATCGTCAATTACTGCATTATCGTCATCAACATCTGTATCAGTTGCCCTATTATTGGTTTCAGAATCAATAGATTGATCATCATCTTCATTGCTCAACAGAGTAAATGATAAACTTCGAACGTGTTTGCGGGGGCTTACTCCACTATTGGAAAATGTCTTTTTCAACTTTGACCACGGTTGTCTTCCTCTAGAAAACCTCCGCTTTTTCTTCCATTTTTTAATTGGCTTATCATTCACATTGAAATGGATTTGGGACTTCTTAGTATAAATAGGATTTTGACTGTCTTTCTCAATTTCATTAGGTGACTTGATAATTAAAACATCGTCCTCATCTCCAGTATCCTTACCTTCCGATTTATGATTATCTTGAAGCATAGCAATAGACATGTACATATCGGAAGGTTCAATTTCTTTCTGACGTATTTTTGATGGCTGAGGCAAATTACCAAATCGAATACCATCAAGTGACCTGGAGGGACTTACTGGTCGCTTCATCCCATTTGGACCTTTCCTATCATCTGGAGCTACTCCAGATGATACATCTGAGTCACTTGGTTCACTTATATGATCAACATTGTCTAAGCTGGCACTCGGATTTTGAGGTGCGCTCGAATTTTTGCTCCCAGACAGGGTAGAAGAATTGGAATTAGGTGGAAAATTTACTGCATCAGCTGCAGGTTCTCGACCCAGGTTTTGAGTGTTATTAAACCCCAATCCTCTATTCACCTCGGTATTTAACCTCGTTGCATCTAGAGATTGTGTTCTAGCCGCCAAGGTCGCGTTTCGTCTCATCTTGTTATTTAATTTTGATCGTTCCTTAATGTTGTCAAAATGCCTTTCAAACCAATATAATCTTATAAACAATAACGAACCATGTATGAATATTGGAGTGGTAAGAGTCGTAATGATATAGATTAGAATTTGCTGGTATAATGCCACTTTGTTTAAATCCACAGTATTAAGCCCTGCTTGCGTACTTGCACATCCTGTAAAAAACAATGCATCAATGTATCTAACATTTCGAATAGGAAAGAAGATCACCGACCCAAGAAATGTCATAAATAAAATATAAGCATAATGGGCCGCTCTGAAATTAGGAATTACTACCTTGATATAGGGATACAGAACTTCCGTAACCCGATGAATTGCATTTCTGATTTTAAATCCTGTATCACCATGGACTCGGTGTCTCTTGTATGAATGCCATAACTTGCTAACCCTGTTCATTTTGCTCTTTTTTTTTTGTTATTAGGACCTAATTCAACAATTCATCAAGAAATTCCTCAATCGCTCGAAATATAAATAAAACTGATACTAAGAATGAGATCAAATGACCACTTTCTCTATAACCAATGAAAAGCTACCTGTTATTTTTAAATGATTGTGTTATTTGGTTTGTCAAATATCTCTTGTCTTCATGAAGGCTAATATTTACCTCAAATAATAGGATAAGCCTTCTAATTATTTTCATAGAAAATTTTTCTGCTTTGTGTAATTAATATATTTTGAATATTTTGACACCTGCAACGAATCTTATTGTTAAATATGTTTGGGGCTTCATCTGGTGGAGAACTCTAAATTGGTTGAATTATAAAGGTTATGAATATATTCTATATTTTTAAGCATACTCTCTATAGTACTGATAAATAGAATTTTAATACTGAGTTGCAAGAACTCTACAATCCCCTATGTAAGCTTCTCATTTTTTTGCAATTTTATGACAATAATGAATAAATTAATATTATTTAGTATATATTCTGGTTAAGACAAAGAATATTTGTTACTCTAATGAAGATTTAATTTCGAAAGAGAACTTGATTATCTGGTTATATTGTATTTTCTATAGTATGACGTATCTGCTAATTATTGAAGCTCTCTGGAGTTCTCAAACCGTATTTAATCAAAGCTTTCTTTCTCATATTTTCTCCAAAATAAATTAGTACTATTCCGCAGGCGGCTCCTATCCACAAGACAAATGCACTGATTGTACAAGACCGACCTACTCCTATGTTTTGAATGCTTCGCAAGCATGTTGCTGATGCGACGGCTGCTGCGATATAACGAGAGAAGTAGCTGCTTCCAATACCATCACCTCCCAATTCAGGCATTGAATCTACACAATAGGTGTTAGCAGCCGGAAATATACATGTTTGCGCAACTCCACTGATAAACATGAAAATTACTGGAACAGCGATTCCTCCTTTTTCTTTTTCTATAGACCAACCGTAAATGAGCATGCAAGCTGGATAGACTATGCCGATGGGTATGAGGATAGTTCTTAGTCTATCCTCAGGGACTCTTCTACCTCTGATTTTGATATATTTCTTTACTGTATAGTCAGCCCATTTACCACCAAATAAGCTTCCTACTAGATAGCCTATACCTGGAGGTAAGTAAAATAGAGCACTTAATATGGGTGAAGTCAAATTGAATCTGGGGTCGACAACATACCTGATTGGTGTTAATAATGAATACATTGTGAATATCAAAGAGATTGTAATAAACCCATCAATTGATAAATTTGGATATTTTAATGCTGTCATTATTTTATACGGATTATAGGAAATAAGCACAAACTTTTTTTTGGGGTTATCTTTTCTAGCTTCTCGAAGTACGATTTGGTGTTTTGTCTCGACTGATGTCTCTGGCAAGAAAACAAATGCCATTGCCATCACAGAAAAACCAATTCCTGCCAACACAAAGAAAATAATACGCCAGGATGTAAAGTTGACAATTACACCACCGCCAACACTACCCAATGCAGTACCAACTTGGGCTCCCATAATGATGATGCTCATATATGCTCCTCTCTCAGTGGGTACATACAAATCACTTACAATATGGGCACCAATACTCAAGAAAGCAGTACCAACTAAAGCAGTCAAAGATCTAAAAACGAAAAACATTGCAAGATTTGGTGAAACTGCTACTAGGACAGAGAATACCGAGAAGAGGCAGGAGCAAAGCAAAAACGAAAACCTTCTGCCATAGATATCTGAAAAAGGCGAGAATACACAAGGAGATAATGACATAAACACACAGTATACAGCACTTGAGACATTAATAATTTCACCAGTAGTATTATATTCTTTAGCCATTTCAGGAATTGCTGGCAAAAATGATAAGGATGATAAAGGCGACAAGAAGCCTGACACAGCTACAACAAAAATGCAGATCTTTTTTGTCTTATTACTAAATCTTTCAATCTTAGTTTCCCCATTTGCATCCTCAGGTTTAGATCTTTTAACTGCGTTTTCATCGGCCCCTTTTTCTAAATCATGAATGGCTTTATTGGGTCTATTTAATTCAGGATTTTCTTCTCTTGAATGAAACCTCGAGTCGACCGATCTTCTAGACTGAATTTTGGACAACAGTCGAGAAACTGCTTCACTTGTAACATTGGCTAAATCCAATGGAATTGTTTCAATGATTGTAGTGTGAGTGCCATGCAATGATTCGTCAACCAGTTCTAACAGAGATATCGAAGAGTCCGACATATCCAAGTATTCTCTAATTAACGATATCTTATTACATAGTTTTCAAACCCCTAACTGAATGTGTCAAACGATTTCTCTTGCATATATATATACATACAAGTGTGAGTCAACGAATCTTTTTCTAGGATCCACAGCATTGTTCTTTTCAATCTCGGAGCGCTGCCTCCGCTGGCTACATATAAATGTTCCAAAGCCACATAATTAAATATAAGCATATAAAAATAGACTTCGCCCTATCTACAGTCTAATATTCTCTTTATTATTATCTTCGAAGGTACTTCTGTAAATGCGTATTCTGGTCTATTATTTCACGCTAATCCTTGACTTTAATCCCGGATGTATTTTATATTAGCCACCTCCCTTATCTACGCTTATATTACTCACTATTACGCATTTCTCGCACGTACATACCCTAACGTCTCTTTAAATTTATAAACTATACTTGATTAGTATGGCTCTTTGGGCTATGAGGTTCCCAATTTTGCAGCTTAAAAAGCCTTATACAAATGAGTGCAGATCAGGTTTCTGCACCACCAAATTCGATATTTTCCAACAATCGATGTTAGAGACATTAAGAATGCATGTCTCAGCTACTTAAATCGGATGTTCACATAAATAAATTTTTTTTACATTCGAAACATACTACTTTGTTTTACGCCACCTTCCCACCTATCTTAAATTTGCATTTCGTTCGTATCTATCGTTACTTGAATTTACAATATTTTCTGACTCACTTTCGACAGGCACATAATTTGCATGAATAAACATTCCTATGTCACTTCATCTACAGCTGCAATTATGAGTAACTGTTGTACCGCAACCGTTTCTTATCCCTCAAACTTCACAGAAAAAGCCTAGTACTAAGTTATGCAAG
This sequence comes from Debaryomyces fabryi, assembly GCF_001447935.2. Classification (NCBI taxonomy): domain Eukaryota; kingdom Fungi; phylum Ascomycota; class Pichiomycetes; order Serinales; family Debaryomycetaceae; genus Debaryomyces; species Debaryomyces fabryi. The sequence continues at coordinate 11,537 of NW_015385534.1, forward strand.
TCTGTTGACGCAACGATGATTTCGAGGGTAAAAACATGATTTTATCAATAGTGAGTGGAACGATTCGGTTACCGGAAACGGTCGATACTGAAAATTTTTTTTGATGAGATGGGTCCGAACAAAAAAAAAATATTATAAAAGGAATCGAGCGTGCCTCCAATGAGTAAGATATTATTGTTTGTTCTTTCTTCCTCTCTCTCTCTCTTTCTCTCTCTCTCAACAATCATCAATTCCCTAGTTTAATTGCTAATCTTGATTTAATTGTTACTATTATTCGTGTGACATTAAAGTAAGTAATCTTCTTTTACGAAATCATAAGATTGGAAGTTGTCGAATCGTTAATTGTTGAGAGATTATAATTTTGATTTAAACATTTGTTCATGTATCAAGTAGATTTTTATAAAGATGCTTGATATTTGGCAACATCGATATGTGATCACATATTGGAAATGTAATATAATAGTTTTGACTAAGATTTTGTGTCATTTTACGATCGGCGATGAGATATGAAAATTCGATTTTTTTCGATCTTTATCAGGAACCCTTTTATTAACCATTAGCCTATCTATTGCTTATTTTGAAGTTAATCTAGTATTTTAGCCCCCCCAATTAAAATACTTTATCTGCATTTCCCCAAAACATTTTTAATTTCATTATCAATTCATAAATTAGATAATACCTATTTCAAGAAAAAGTAAGAAAGCAAGTGAGAAATGGCTCAAATCTCTAATCCAATTACTCCACCAATGAAGGCTAAAGGTGACCGTATGATGACTTTGCAAACCCAAGATGGTATTGCTTTGCAAGGTTACTCGTTTGGTGCTCCAGTTGCAGCAGCTGGTGAAGTTGTTTTCCAAACTGGTATGGTTGGTTACCCAGAATCCATTACTGATCCATCTTATGAGGGTCAAATTTTGGTTATCACTTATCCATTAGTCGGAAATTATGGTGTTCCAGATCGTTCATTAAAAGATGAGGACGTTCCAGAATTACCAAAGTACTTCGAATCCAACAAAATCCACATTGCTGGTTTAGTTGTTGCCCATTACACCGAAGAGTATTCTCATTTCTTGGCTAAGTCTTCTTTAGGTCAATGGTTACAAGAACAAGGAATTCCTGCTATTTATGGTGTGGATACCAGATCCTTGACTAAAAGATTAAGAGAAAAGGGTTCTACTTTAGGTAGATTGGCTTTACAAAAGTCTTCTTCCAAGAGTGCTGAAGTTATTAAAGCTTCGAACTGGGAAGCACATTTTGAAATTCCTGAATGGGATGATCCAAATGTCAAAAATTTGGTTGCCAAAGTTTCAACAAAAGAACCAGTCTTGTACACTCCAAAGAATAATGTTAAAATTGGTAAGAATGGTAAGCCAATCAGAATTTTAGCTGTTGATGTTGGTATGAAATATAACCAAATCCGTTGTTTCATCAGACGTGGTGTTGAATTAAAAGTTGTACCATGGGATTATGATTTTTCCACCGAAGAATATGATGGTTTATTCATTTCCAATGGTCCAGGTGATCCATCTGTCATGACCAGCACTGTTTCAACATTGCAAAAAGTATTGGAAGTTGGTAAAACTCCAGTGTTTGGTATTTGTTTAGGTCATCAATTATTAGCTAGAGCAACTGGTGCATCAACCTTGAAGTTGAAATTCGGTAACCGTGGTCACAATATTCCATGTACTTCGACCATTTCCGGTAGATGTTACATCACATCCCAAAACCATGGTTATGCAGTTGACACCGATTCATTAGCTTCTGGCTGGAAAGAATTATTTGTTAATGCTAATGATGGTTCCAACGAAGGTATCTACCATGACTCCAAGCCTTACTTCTCAGTTCAATTCCATCCTGAATCTACCCCAGGACCAAGAGACACCGAGTTCTTGTTCGACGTATTTATTCAATCAGTGGTTGACTTTAATAAATCTGGTGTCCAAAAGGCCATTGAATTCCCAGGTGGTTTAATTGAAGAAAATAGAGCTGCTCATCCAAAGGTTGACGTTAAAAAGGTGTTAGTTTTGGGTTCTGGTGGTTTATCCATCGGTCAAGCTGGTGAATTCGATTATTCCGGTTCTCAAGCTATTAAAGCTTTAAAAGAAGAAGGTATTTATACCGTCTTAATTAACCCTAATATTGCAACTATTCAAACCTCGAAAGGTTTAGCTGATAAAGTTTACTTTTTGCCAGTTACGGCTGACTTCGTTAGAAAGGTTATCAAACACGAACGTCCAGACGGTATTTACTGTACCTTCGGTGGTCAAACTGCATTAGGGGTTGGTATTCAATTGAAGGACGAATTTGAAGGATTAGGTGTTAAAGTCTTAGGTACTCCTATTGATACTGTTATCACTACTGAAGATAGAGAATTATTCTCTAAAGCTATGGATGAAATCAATGAGAAGTGTGCCAAATCCGAAGCTGCTAATAATGTCGAAGAAGCTGTTGCCGCCGCCAATTCTATTGGTTATCCATTGATTATTAGAGCTGCCTATGCATTAGGTGGGTTAGGTTCAGGTTTTGCTGATAACGAAGAAGAATTAGTTGCTTTATGTAACAAAGCCTTTGCAACATCTCCTCAAGTCTTAGTTGAAAGATCTATGAAGGGATGGAAGGAAGTTGAGTACGAAGTTGTTCGTGATGCTTTCGATAACTGTATCACCGTTTGTAATATGGAAAATTTCGATCCTTTGGGTATTCATACCGGTGACTCTATTGTTGTTGCTCCATCGCAAACCTTATCTGATGAAGATTATAATATGTTAAGAACAACAGCTGTGAATGTTATTAGACACTTAGGTGTTGTTGGTGAATGTAATATTCAATATGCTTTGAATCCTTTCTCAAAGGAGTACTGTATTATTGAAGTTAACGCTAGATTATCGCGTTCATCAGCCTTAGCTTCTAAAGCTACTGGTTATCCATTGGCATATACAGCAGCCAAGTTAGGTTTGAACATTCCATTGAATGAAATCAAGAATTCTGTTACAAAGTCTACTTGTGCATGTTTCGAACCTTCATTAGATTACGTTGTTGTCAAGATTCCTAGATGGGATTTAAAGAAATTTACCAGAGTTTCTTCCTTGTTATCATCTTCAATGAAATCTGTTGGTGAGGTTATGTCCATTGGTAGAACTTTTGAAGAAGCCATTCAAAAGGCTATTAGATCGACTGATTATCAAAACTTGGGTTTCAATGAAACTTCTGCTTTAATGTCAATCGATATTGATAGTGAATTACAAACACCTTCAGATCAACGTTTATTTGCCATTGCTAATGCTTTGTCAGATGGTTATTCTGTCGATAAGGTTTGGAAGTTGACTAACATTGATAAGTGGTTCTTACATAAATTAGACGGTTTAATTAAATTCGGTGAGTTAATCACCTCTTACGGTGCTAAGGAAAATTTGCCTGTCACTGTTTTAAAGCAAGCCAAACAATTAGGTTTCGAAGATAGACAAATCGCAAAATTCTTGAACTCCAATGAAGTTGCAATTAGAAGATTGAGAAAAGAAGCTGGTGTCATTCCATTTGTTAAGCAAATTGATACTGTTGCTGCTGAGTTCCCAGCTTTCACCAATTACTTATACATTACTTATAATGCTGATTCTTCTGATGTTAAATTTGATGACCGCGGTGTTATTGTCTTGGGTTCAGGTGTCTACCGTATTGGTTCTTCTGTTGAATTCGACTGGTGTGCAGTTAGAGCTATTAGAACTTTACGTGAAAACGGAACTAAGACAATTATGGTTAACTATAATCCGGAAACAGTTTCAACTGATTACGATGAAGCTGACAGATTATACTTCGAAACTATCAATTTGGAAAGAGTCTTGGATATTTACGATTTAGAACAATCATCAGGTGTGGTCATTTCTATGGGTGGTCAAACTTCGAATAATATTGCCTTGCCATTATACCGTCAAAATGTTAGGATTTTAGGTACCTCTCCAGAAATGATTGACTCTGCTGAAAATAGATATAAATTCTCAAGAATGTTGGACAGAATTGGTGTTGACCAGCCAGCCTGGAAGGAATTAACCTCTATCGACGAAGCAGAAGAGTTCGCCGAAAAGGTTACTTATCCTGTTTTGGTTCGTCCATCTTATGTCTTATCAGGTGCTGCTATGAATACTGTTTACTCTAGAGACGATTTGGCTTCTTATTTATCTCAAGCAGTTGATGTGTCACCAGATTATCCAGTCGTTATTACAAAGTATATTGAAAATGCGAAGGAAATTGAGATGGATGCAGTTGCTAAAGATGGTAAAATGATTATGCATGTTGTCTCTGAACATGTTGAAAATGCTGGTGTTCACTCAGGTGATGCTACTTTGATTGTACCACCTCAGGATTTAGACCCAGAAACTGTTAGACGTATTGTCGAAGCTACAGCCAAGATTGGTAAGGCTTTAGATATTACCGGTCCTTACAACATTCAATTCATCGCCAAAGATAATGATATTAAGGTTATTGAATGTAATGTTCGTGCATCTCGTTCCTTCCCATTCATTTCTAAGGTCGTTGGAACTGATTTAATTGAAATGGCCACTAAAGCTATCATGGATATGCCAGTCACTCCATATCCAGGTGAAAAATTACCAGAAGATTATTGTGCAGTTAAGGTTCCACAATTCTCTTTCTCACGTCTTGCCGGTGCTGACCCTGTTTTAGGTGTTGAAATGGCTTCAACTGGTGAAGTTGCAACTTTTGGTAAGAATAAGTATGAAGCTTATTTGAAATCCTTAATCTCTACTGGTTTCAAATTGCCAAAGAAGAATATCTTATTTTCTATTGGTTCTTATAAAGAAAAGCAAGAATTGTTACCATCCATTAAAAAGTTACATGAATTAGGTTACAAGATTTTTGCTACTGCGGGTACCGCAGATTTCATCAAGGAACATTCAATTCCTGTTCATTATTTGGAAGTTTTGGGTGATAAGGAGGACCAAAAATCTGAATACTCTTTGACTCAACATTTAGCCAACAACTTGATTGACATGTATGTTAATTTACCATCTTCAAACAGATTCCGTCGTCCTGCTTCTTATATGTCTAAGGGTTACGAATCTCGTCGTATGGCTGTTGACTATTCGATTCCATTAGTTACCAATGTTAAATGTGCAAAATTATTAGTTGAAGCGCTCGCTAGAAATATCTCGTTGACTGTTTCTGACGTTGATTCACAAACTTCTCACAAAACCGCTGTTATTCCAGGTTTAGTTAATATCAACTCATTTGTTTCTTCATTTGATGATTTTGAAGCTACAACTCGTGCATCCTTAGTTTCCGGATTTACATTCAATACATTCTTACCTCAAACTTCGGATTGTTCAACTGTTTCCAACATCGAAACATTAGCCGATGCAATTGAATCGGCAACAAGTTCTGCTTACACTGATTTCTCATTATCAATTGCTGCTTCTGAAACAAATGCAGAAGAAGCTGCGCAAGCCGCTGAGAATGCAGGGGCCTTATTTATTCCTTTCAACGAATTCAATAAGTCTAAGGTCTCAGCCATTTCATCACACTTCTCGTTATGGCCAGAAACCAAACCAATTATCACTGATGCTAAAACAACCGATTTAGCATCGGTATTATTGTTGGCTTCTTTATACTCTAGATCAATTCATATTACTGGCGTTTCTTCAAGAGAAGACTTGGGCTTAATCAGAATGGCCAAGGAAAAGAATTTAAAGGTTACTTGTGATGTTTCTGTTTATGCATTATTCTTATCACAAGATGAATTCCCACAATTAAGCTTCTTGCCAACTAAGGATGACCAAAATGCATTATGGAGTGGTTTAGAAGACATTGACTGTTTCTCTATCGGTGTCTTACCATTCTTAGTAAGCAAGGCTCTCAACAAGAAGTATTCTCCTGGCTTAGGTACTAAAGAAACTTTGCCATTGTTATTCAATGCCGTCAAGGAGGGTCGTCTTACAACTCAGGATATAGTCCAACGTTTCCATGATAATCCTGTCAGAATTTTCAACATCCCTAAACAAGAATCTTCAGTTGAATTTGACATAGATAGATTAGCTGCTTCTGCAAACGATTCTGAAATATTGGCTACCGCTAAGGCCAATTTACAAGGTGCTGTTAACCGTGTTTCCTTCCATAATGAAACTGTTTGTTTAGGTGGCGAAATTTTGGCTGTACATGCTTTGGGCCAAAACGGAGTTGAATCCAGAGCCAGATTTGGATCTGTCACTAGTATTCCTCAGTCGCCTGCTTTGGGTAATAAAAAGGCTAGAATGTCTTTTAATGAAGGACCTCGTCGTCCATCTCTCCTTAGAGACCAATCATCCACCCCTGCTGAATTTGAAAAATTAGGTTCTGAATTAGTTTCTCAACCTCCAGCTGGTTCAATTGGCGGAGAAAACAACGCATTAATTAATTACATCAGAAAGAATAATACTTTCTTACGTAATTCTGTCTTATCTGTCAAAGATATCACTCGTTCTGACTTACATTCATTATTTACAGTCGCCCAAGAAATGAGATTAGCTGTTGAAAGACAAGGTGTCTTGGACATCTTGAAGGGTAGATTATTAGCTACTATGTTCTATGAACCATCTACTCGCACTTCTGCATCATTTGACGCAGCTATGCAAAGATTAGGTGGTAGGGTAGTTCCAATTGCATCATCTTCATCCTCAGTTAAGAAAGGAGAAACATTGCAAGATACAATTCGTACTTTAGCCTGTTATGCTGATGCGGTCGTCTTGAGACATCCATCTGAAGAGTCCGTAGATATTGCTGCTAAATACTCACCTGTTCCAATCATCAATGGTGGTAACGGATCTAAAGAACACCCAACTCAAGCATTATTAGATTTATTCACCATCAGAGAAGAATTAGGTACTGTGAATGGTATTACCGTAACATTTATGGGTGATTTGAGGTACGGTAGACCAGTTCATTCCTTATGTCACTTATTACGTCATTATCAAGTCAGAGTTCAATTGGTTGCACCAAAAGAATTATCCATGCCTGAAAATATTAAGAAGATGTTACAAGACAATAATATGTTAGTTCTCGAGTCTGAAGTATTAACTCCAGAAATCATTGCTAAGTCTGATGTCTTGTACTGTACCAGAGTCCAAGAAGAAAGATTCGAAGATAAGGAACAATACTTGAGATTAAAGGACACATACATTGTTGACAATAAGATTTTGTCTTATGCTAAACAGCACATGTGCGTCATGCATCCATTACCAAGAACTAATGAAATTAGGGAAGAAGTCGACTTTGACCAAAGAGCTGCATATTTCAGACAAATGAGATACGGGTTATTCGTTAGAATGGCATTATTAGCTATGGTCATTGGAGTTGATTTCTAAGTGAGAGTTTTAACAATAGGGGAATTGTTGTACACCTACTCATGAATATTTTGTTAAAAAGTTATATTTTTTTTGTTCAATACTATTTATAAAAGGAAAAAAAATTCTAGAAGTGACTATATTGGTTACTATTTAGTTGAAATAGCATTTTTCGGGGGAATAATGTGATTCTACTATTATAGTTTGTTTATAAGTATTTTTATATTTAATACATAAATACCATATTATATCCTACTCATACGTAGATAGTTTACATAATATACACTCAATTATTGTCTTTAGAAAACATGTTGGTTTCATCATCAGTTCTCTTCAGATCACCATTCTTCTCGTTATTGTCATTATTCGAATTTTGATTCTGTAACTCATCTACTTCTTGATGTGGCCCATCTTCTTGAACATCTTCATTAGCCTGAATTAAGGCTCTCGCAATTTCAATTTCTTCACCCGCAGAATCAACATGGTGATCAAACGCGCTCACTTCAGGATCAACAGGTATATTGTTATTATTCCTGTTTCTTTCTTTAGAGTTCCCGCTATTACTGTAACCTTGATTATCATTAGAGTCCTGGTGATATTCATGATGGTTAGTATATTCATTTTGGTAGTGTTGATAGTGATTTGAATCGCCGGCAACGGCCGCAGCTGCAGCAGCTGCATAAGTTGGGTGGTGCTGATGATTTGAATGTCCTTGTTGTTGAGATCTCTGCGCTGCCTCAACGGCTGCAATAATTCCATCATCCAAACCTGATAAATCGTGTGTCAACAAGCTCTCAGTAGCGTCATGACGATGGTGACCTGGTAAGTTGTGTAGTTGAGCAGCAGCAACCATAGCATCAACATCGTCAGCACTATTTCTTGATTTCAAAATATTACGAGCATTTGGATTGTTTGGTTGTGAATGCAATACCTTATTGTTCCTGCGAATGATAGAGTTACCAGTTGCCATCTTCTTCGGAATCGTACTCCGTTTGAGTAGAGGTGGGTCCTTTGCAGGATCTCTACACTCTGGGCAATTTTTTATTGCTGTAGCCACAGTATCTTTTATTCTCGTCCAATGGTACTTTTCGGTAACAACAGCTGTTGTCTTATTAATACCTCCGTGATTGGTCATATGTACCTCAGTGCAAATTTGCAATTGTCTAACAGGATCAGCTATGACCTGTCTTCCTTTCAACATTAACTTACCGTTTTCTAATCGATAGTGGGATGCGGATGACCTCAATCTAGATTTCTCTTGTCTGTCGGCCATTGCTGGATATCTACCTGTTTCCAAATAGAATTTGATCTTATCAAACCTATATGCACCTATTTCAGGGTCCGAGTTATTGATCAACTCTCTACCGTAAACAATAGCATCTACTGCCGTATCATGGCCCTTTAAAATACCGGCTGATTTCACTCTTCCGATTCTTTTGAAATTCAACGATTCCCAGATCTTTCTTGCAGCCGCATTCGACTCAAACACAAGGTTGAAAATAGAGTACGTATACCCCAACCGAGGTGCCCACTGCAAGTAACAATCGGCCAACGTTCGACCTATTCCCTTGCCTCTGATCCCAGCATTAACCAAAAATCCCGCCGTACATATATGCGAACACCGTCCCGGATAATTAGGCTTGACGTAAAACGTCCCCAAACACTCCTTTTCCCATTGTCTCGACCCTTCGAGTGTCGGAGAATCTCCTAGCACCATCACAGCTGCAAAAGACCCAAACCAGTAATTCTGAAACGACTCGATGTGGAGCGTGTCAAAGAACGGAAATGTATCCCCCCGTTCGATCTCCATGTTGAATTCATCACAAAGAAACGCCAACAACCCTGGTGGCAACTCATTGGGCGTATGCATCGGATAAATCGTAGCCGTAGTCTCTCCATCTTTAAGTAAAACCGTATACCGATCAATAACTGTCACTGGATTATATTCTAATTGAGGCCGAAAATGTGGCGGTTGCATCACATCATCAAACTCTGCCATATTGCCTATCTATTATACACTTCGCCAACTCTTGTATCTACTATTAACCTATAAGTAGTATATGATATTAGTGTAGATATTATACTGTCTGTGTATATTATAGAATGTAAACAAAATGGTAGTTTGATGATTAACTGAAAATGACGAGTGATGCTCAGAAAGGCGTTTTGTGTCACAATCACCCAATTAGGACAATGTCGTGAAATCACAAATGTCGCGCCATGCTACTCTATACAAGGTCCTTACCGTACATATATGCTCCCACTAGGTTGTTCTGGCCCTTTAACACGGCCACGTTCTTGACGTAGCCAATGCGATCAAACCCAAGTGAGTCCCAGATTCGCAAACTTGCTACATTGGTTTCAAATACCAAATTGAATACCGAATACACATATCCCAATTGGGGACCCCATATTAAGTATTTGGCACCCATTTCCTTGCCCAACCCCAAACCTCTTTTCTCATGGTTGACTACAAATCCAGCATTGCAGACATGCGAGCATCTTCCCGTGTAATTAGGCTTGACGTAGAACGTTCCCAAAAAGTGCGTTTTCCAAAATGCTTCCAGTTTGTCCTGCAAGTCGGCATCTGATAACGATTGGTGGTCACCATCGATGAGAACGGCTACGAACGCGGAAAACCAGTACAGGACAAATTCATCGAGGTCCATGGTTTCATGGTACGGGTAAGTGGCACCCTCTTCGATGACATAGTTGATTTCGTGCTGGATCACCTTGAGCAAGGTTTTGGGGACTTGGCTGGCGTCGTGGATGGGAAATAATGTCACTTTACCAGTAGGGTCCTTTGCAAGGGAAAAAGTAATTGGTTGAGTAATTTTTGGGGTGTTTTTCTGCCCTTGTGTGGCGAAAGGTAAATCCTTCAACCTCTCGTAAGTCTCTTTTTCTACTGTCATGATGTGTTCACGGTGTGGGTCTGTTTGATATTGCACTTATTGGTGTTTATTACTAAAACGTCATAGGAAGCGATCGGGACTGAAAAACTCACAGGGTTACCCGGAGATAATGTTACTGGTGATGCTCCCCATCAACAATCAGCCATAAAGAAACCCATAATTTAGCAAGGGTAGAACACGGTTGATATAACAGTTTGAAGGTCATTGACAAGAGATAAAGGCTGGCCGAGCTGACATATGATTTAAGATGGAAGACCACAAACGGAATGGGATTCTCAACGATAGTATGTGATTATTTTTATTTCTTTCGAAGTTCATAGTAGAAAAAAGATATACTAACGAATGAACCAGGTTTAAGTAAAAGAGACAAAAAACGCCAGCAAATAAGCTCCCGATTGGGCAAGCTAGATGTCATGTTCAGTAGTGACAGAGACAACTTCTACAAGACACTGCTTCACAACTTACAGAACACACTAGCGACCCTACAGCAAGGCGTTAACGAAGAATATTTGGATAAGAAGGAAAACTTAGAAGAAGAGCGTGATTATGAGTTGACAAGACTTAGGCTTTGGGAAGAGTACCAAGTGAAGAGAATCGAAGAAGAATATAAGGAGGATTTGACCAAAGCTCAGGAAAACCACGATAAGATGATCAAATTGATCAAAGAAAAATTATACGATAAGCTCCAGAAGCAGATAAAACAATTGAAAGAGGATAAATTATTACTTAATTTAGTTAATGCGAACTCATGGAGCTCAAATACGGCTAACGATTCATCTACGGCAGCATTGAACGCAGTGGCCGCCAATACATTGAACCTTGCAGATAGACGATCGCTTAGAAAAAGGGAATTGAGCTCTAGGCTCACTGCTGGTGAAGCAGATGATTTGTCGGATGGGGGTGCTGGTTCTACAACCACAGGAAACTTGTCGATGGCTAATGGATATATATCTCTGTCAGGAAAACGAAGAAGACATTATGCCACGAGGTACTCATCAAACGATGAAATGTCATCTGGAATCACTAGTACAGCTGCTAGCAATAAGAATAATAGCGGTAATGGTCACAGTAACCTCCAAAACAATGCGGCAGGCAGTGGAAATGAAAGTAATTTGAGTGACAAGGACTACGACGCATTGAATACATTGATCATGGGCAACGAAGACGGCGGAGTCTCATTGGTGCTACTTGACAATACACATGCAAACTCTAATAAACCCAATACCCGAGGACTAAACAAACAATTCACAGGGTTACAGGGTTTAAAGCCCGAGGAATTGAATGATGATTTGACATTATTACGAAATGCAATTGTAAAAAAGGAAAAATAACCTATTTCCTCATATATGCATACATTTCTGTTCAATTCTTCCACGCGTGCCGAACCTTTATCAATATATATTTATTCATAGACTCTTTGTAATTAGTATTTTCATTTCAAGTAATATAATCATTGAATGCTTTTAAAATTGGTAATTTCTAACATATCGACACAATGAAATCTTTACAATGTAGAACCGGAGCTTATATACTCGAAAACCAACGTACCAAATCAATCAAATGAACATACTTGATTTCAACTAATTAAGTCTATTAGAACTACTATTTACATTTTATGAATTTATAACCTTTAAAGACGAGCTTGTTGTTTTGATGGTAAATTCCACAGCAATGTTTGTATATAGGCTAAATAGGTGTTGAATCGGTTTGTAACATATATGTGGTGTCAATGGGTTTTTTCGCTTACATCGTGCGTTAAATGTTTGAATTTATCTTTTCTTCTTGTAATTAGTAGTTTTTATTTCATAATAACGACTCTAGGTGTAAATAAGAGCTATTAGTTTGTAACTGAGAACTACTTGGAAGTCGTCGAATATATTCTTAGTTACTTTAGCTTACAGCTTATTCGACGAATTTAACAAATTATAGATATACGCGATCTTTTGATCTGATGCAGGGGATACATAAGAACGATCAGAGGCCCATCAGTGATGGTGTGGAAAGATATGATACATCCCACTCAGATTATGATTATTCAGATGACGACGATGATTATGATGAAATTTCATTCACCGAGGCAAGGCTTAGGAATATCAAGTCGATAGTACGCACACCAAGGCAAATACGTTTATCTAAAAGATCGAAAGGAATATGGTTCATATCTCTTGTGGTTATATTAATTGTGTACTACTGCCTCAAAACGAGCTTTCTTGGAGCAAATAGTTATAATAAAACTGATGTCGATACCCTCACAGTCGAACAAGATCTACAAGAAGAAGACACCGGTGACTTCATAAGTCAAACAAAGATATCGTCTGAAATAGACTCACCTTTTCAAATTGGATGTCGGGAACCACATACAAATCAGAAACGGGCCAATGCAGCTCTTGTTATATTGGCAAGGAATTCCGAAGTTAAACAGGTAATCAAATCTATGAAGTCAATGGAAAGGCATTTCAACCAATGGTTTAATTATCCATGGGTATTCTTAAACGATGAGCCATTCAGCAAAGAATTTAAGAAATCAGTTTCAAAGTATACGTCTTCTAAAATAGAGTTTGGTACTATTCCGAAGAAAAAGTGGAATTTTAGTGACAAAATAGACAAGGACGAATTACACGAGCATATTGCCAATCAGGGTGATCGAAGAATCATGTACGGAAACTCTGAATCTTATCATAAAATGTGTAGATTCTTCTCAGGCTATTTTTACAAACACGAGTTGGTAAAAAAACGAGATTGGTACTGGAGAGTAGAGCCTGATGTTGAATTCTTCTGTGACTTGACATACGATCCGTTTATAGAGATGGAAAAGCATAATAAGAAGTATGGTTTTAATGTTCTTATTGGAGAATTATATTATACGATTCCGGGGTTGTTTAAAGAAACAAGGTCATTTATAAGGAAACATGGTGTTCTGTTAGGCAATGCGTGGAGCTTATTTATCAAAGATTATAAGTATGCGGTAGGTAAAAATGCGGCCAACTATGATGGTTTGAAATCAAAGGCTGATATATTACAAGCAATAGAAGAAAATATTACAGTCAAGAAATTTTTATCTATGAAAGAAAAAACAGATGAACAAATTTCCAAGTACGATCTGCTGTTGTTGGATTTAGTAGTCGAGAAGTCTAGAAAAAAACCTGAATTGTATGAAGATAGATTTGATTTAGAAGAGTACAACATGTGCCATTTCTGGTCGAATTTCGAAATTGCTAGAACAGATTTGTTCAATTCTCCAGCATACGAAGCTTATTTTGAACACTTAGAAAAGAGCGGAGGTTTTTATAAAGAACGATGGGGTGATGCACCTGTACATTCCCTTGCAGTAGGAATGTTGCTCGACCTCAAAGACATTCATTATTTCCGTGATATCGGCTATCAACACTCTGCGATGAGCCATTGTCCTGGGAACTCAAAAAGATACCAGGTAAAGTATCAACCTAGCGAAAAATATTACCTTAAGGATTTGAAGGAGGACCAAGCGTGGCTCTCTCCTGATGGCCCTCGTCCAAATGGAATTGGGTGTAGATGTAGATGCCCCAAGGCAAAGGACATCGAAGACTCGCCTTCCTCGTGTGTCAAATCATGGGCTGACATCACCAGCGACAAATACATTCCTCCTAAGCCAGTCGATGTGGATTTCTGGGAAGATCAGATCGAACGTCGTCTAAACAATTTTCTCGCAACTGGCGGAACTCTAGGGCAAAGTAATGTTGCCGAACAGCTACTAAATTTCAATTAATCTACAATTTCGCTTTTTATAGATAACATAATATTGATTCTAATATACACTGAACAGAACTAGAAATACATTGTAGCAGTCAAGCACCTTAACCACCGAAACCATATAAGGTTCTACCTTGTCTCTTCAAGGCGTAAACGACATCTAATGAAGTAACGGTCTTTCTCTTGGCGTGTTCGGTATAGGTGACAGCGTCTCTGATAACGTTTTCTAAGAAGGTCTTTAAGACACCTCTGACTTCTTCGTAAATCAAACCGGAAATACGCTTAACACCACCTCTTCTGGCCAATCTTCTGATAGCTGGCTTGGTGATACCTTGAATGTTATCTCTCAAGATCTTTCTGTGACGCTTAGCACCACCTTTTCCTAAACCTTTTCCACCTTTTCCTCTACCGGACATTGTTAATTATTATTTGTTAGTTTTTAAAATTTACAAAGAAATAGAATAACTAATCTTAATGATTCTTCCAAATTAAGTTTTATTCGAAGTACGGATCGCTCTATATTTATACCATATCGACTAACTTTATTTCGTGGTACATTCAGATGTCATGTTTATTTATTTATGGCTAGATTGTTTGTTTACATTTCATCATCATCATCAAAGCGTCTCTAGTCGCGGTCAAAAGGCCGTTTTATCCCATACTAATTTTTACACATTGAGTCGAGTAAATGGCAGTATTGGTTTTAGGCGACTTTCACCCCCAGACAAGCAAAGTAAACAAAGGAAGCATCGCGTCCATCGTCTTCTCAGCGTGTCGGAAGTATTATTTATCGATTTAGTAGGCTTATTGATAGGAATCTCTTCCGGAGGATTCGTGTTGATATGTTTTGGTTGCGCGAGAGAAAAGTTCTTCAGATAAAGTATTTAAAGACCTTGAAATCACCGACTACAGGTTTTTAGATATATCATATTTTATATCATTCTAAATCATTAACAATGGCTAGAACTAAACAAACAGCTAGAAAATCCACTGGTGGTAAAGCCCCAAGAAAACAATTAGCCTCCAAGGCTGCTAGAAAGTCTGCTCCATCTACCGGTGGTGTCAAGAAGCCTCACAGATATAAGCCAGGTACTGTTGCTTTAAGAGAAATCAGAAGATTCCAAAAGTCTACTGAATTATTGATCAGAAAGTTACCATTCCAAAGATTGGTCAGAGAAATCGCTCAAGACTTCAAGACCGACTTGAGATTCCAATCTTCTGCCATTGGTGCTTTACAAGAATCCGTTGAAGCTTACTTAGTTTCTTTATTCGAAGATACTAACTTATGTGCTATCCACGCTAAGAGAGTTACTATCCAAAAGAAGGATATCCAATTAGCCAGAAGATTAAGAGGTGAAAGATCTTAGGTGCGCCTAAGCTTTACTTTTTGTATATTAGTATGTGTTTTATTGAATAAATGTTTAATATGAAATAACCAATGTAAATATGGGCGACATGATCCTCTAGGACGATTGTGTTTGTGAATTACATAGGATCGTATGTATAAGACTTGTAGATAGTAATGGTATCGTGAATGGCATGAAATACGGTTATGACACGCCAAGTCATATTAATAAGTGGAGTGTCAGCAAGTGATAGGAAGAATAGACCATTATCAACAAATTAGGTCAAAGAAGCAAATATTCAAGCATGGGAGGAGGACATACATTAAACATTGAGGGATTGGCTCAATCAGCCAACGAATTACCCAAGACACCATACCCAGCATGGGCTTTTTCAGCGTTGCTTCTCTATAAAGGTGTCACGTCGCACAAGCCAATTGCTAACTCCACTGGAACGTCTGGAGGATCAGCCAAATTTAGTCAATGGCTATCGGTTTCGAAGCCATCAAGATTATCATGCTTCACTTTTGGTGCTGCCCACTTGCTTGGGGGATGGATTATCTACGATGGGGATCTTGCTAATGGTGCAGGTTTCAACTTCGCATGGTCAACGCTATACTTGATTGTCAACGGGACTGCAAGTGTCAAAAGTTTGGCTTTAGGAAGATTGAACCCAATTGGTTTAAGTGTATTGGCACTTGGAAACGTTGGAATGTACGGTAAGCAATTCTTTTGGCATTAAATCTATCTATAGGTATATAAAAATATGAAGTCTTTTGAAACTAGCAGTACAGTGGGGTCATTCCCACGGGATTGGTAGAAGTCCATTTTCTTTGGCATACTCTTCTAATTCAGTCTCGTTATAGAGTTCGATAAATTGCTGGTCCATTGGCCTTTCCTTAGGAGCAGCGAATTTTCGATATTCATCAAAGATTATTGTAAGCGACCATTTTTGTAATCTGCGCAATACTCCTACAAGACACCCCGTCCGATGTTTTCCTCTGTTACAATGAATCAAAATAGGTTGGTTGGCAGGATTAAGTACTATTTTTATCGCCTCTGTTATAAGAGTATGTGATATCTTTACGAATGGCTCCTTATTCCCCGACATCCCGAGTCGAAAGAGTTTTATATTTTCCTTATCCAAAAACTGTTCATGCTCCTCTGGATAATCTTCGGGTATAAGACAAAGAATGGATTTCAATTTCAACTTCTTTACAAATGGAAAATTACACGGCTGTGGGAACGAGGACCGGTATATCTTGTTAATCACTGGTGCAAAGTTTTCAGGTGGTGTCAATTCAGTAATCAGGTCGGTAAAATCACTGTTTCCTTGGGTCTCTTTCGGCTCAAAAGTTCCGTCAAACTTATCGTCAATATCCTCTTCATACGACGGTTCGTCGTCTCCTGTGTTATTATTACTTTCTTCGTTTATCTTAAATTGGTCTAGCTTTGATCGTATAAACATCTTGTCTGAATTCATTATACTTGGGTCATTCGTTATATCGTTATCGTCATATCTGGGAGTTATATCCTCTTGTACGTTATCCTTTTCTTTATAATTAGGTAGTTCTTCGTCCATTTGGAACGGATCGTCTAAAACTTCACTCATATTCAGGGGGGAATATGAATCTGGTTTAAACAAAATTATTTTAAGGAATTTCAAGTTTTAATCAAACAAGGATATTCTTCTTGTAGGTCAAAATAAATGGATGTTATAATATAATTGGCGTTACTATCAACTTCATCGTCTATGGCGGATATAATGGTAATCGGTTCAATGTGTCTTCATTCAGTGATGCTAGGCCGTCTTGGTTTTGTGTAACTTCGAAATGATGGTGTTCTATGTAAACTTAATTCTTCGAAGAACCAATTCTATATTCTATTCATACAAATTAATATACAATGGTATGTTCTAATATATGGAGAGATACATGCAAGGAAGTTTGAATATATACTAACCTAATAGTCTGCTTTATTTAATTTTCAGTCTTTATTACAAGTGATATTATTGTTGATTTGTACATGTACATATATTCATGCTACATGGCCAGTTATTTTAGATAAGAACAAGACTGGTGCTTTTGGAGTATTTTGGAAGTTTGCTAGAATTGGTGAAAGATTAAGTCCATACGTTGCCATTGGATGTTTTGTCATGGCATTTAACGTTTTAAGATCTTAGACATAATTATTAATTATTAAATTATTATAATTACTTGTATATTAGGGATATAGCAACTATTATCTAAATAAACTATCTGAATTCATACATTTCATTGACAGAGTTGCACAATACTGGCGCTCTTTCATTACCAACAACTCTTTCAAGGGCAACGGCATCCCATTTAGAATAAAGGATTTTGATAAACGACAAATCTAAATCAGCGATTTCTCTAAACACAGATTTACCGATAAATCTAACCAACTCCTTGTAAAAAATTGGATTCGATGGAAGACCATACATTAAGAGATTCTTAACGCCGTTGATTTCAAATCTACGGAAGTGATGCAATCTCTCGGTATAGAGCATTATCTTAATTTTTCCCGATGCAAATTGCTGTCTATTTCTAGATAACTTGGATTGGGAAGTATATTCGTCAATTGAGGCAAATGTGAATTTAGTAGATGTTTTCATGTAATTTTTGATCCTTAAATAGTCGTAATATGATGGGATGAAAATCAACAAGCCGTCGTCGTATGAGGTGGATTTTGTCAACGAAGGAAGAACAGAATTTATGAAGTACTTAAATCTTGATTCTGGATCAGTCATTGGAGAAGAGCTTTCGAATCTCTGGAAAATTTGCTTCAACTTTAATCCAATCGAATTCATGATACATGTCTTAGATGTAGTTATCGGCTTAAATCTGAGTTTTCCAGATAAATTCAGTGATTTTGAACTTATGATATTGTTGATATTTGGGGTGGAAAATTCACTGAACACCAAATTCTGTCTCAATAAATTTGCCTGGTCATTAATAGACCACATTCTAATTCTTGAGAAGTCTGCATCATGAAAGTCCTTAGGAATTTTGTTCAAATATTTGAAGACTGTATTGACGTGATCCCAATTTTGCATTTCTATTTGATTAGCCTGATCCACAACTAAAACCTCAATAGATGATAAGAAATCATATTGTCTCTTTTTCTTGTCTGGATTTTCCAAAATCATAGAGAGCCCGATAGGCGATGCAATTATAATATCAGACGAGTAAAATGATGAATAAAGCTTGAGGGATTTTCTGGTAAATTTCAATCCAATACAGAAAAAATCATTATTATTTCCCTTAAATGAATATTGAAAATCTTCCGGTTTAGATTCTGGAGGTGTTTCCTTACTGAAGAACTGCTTGTTGAATTTTTTCTTATTTTCCTGTTGTTCAGAGCCACATAACTTAATTAATAATTCAACAACTTCGTAGCATGCATTTCTAGTAGGAAGCAAAATTAATACCTTGGGACGGGTGAAGCCTTGATCTCTGAGTTCTGGTTCGTCAATGTTAGTCTTTCCCTGCTTGACTGATTCTTGGTATGAATGCAACTTATTGTTATTCTTCAATATACGGTCTCTAGTCTTAAAAATATGGTTCAATGCATGCAAAAGGTAAAGCTTCTTGTATGAGTCGTTGTTAAATGACCTATAAGCATAACTTACATCCTGATATTTTACCATTGAATCCAACAAGACGCCTTCTAACTCATTAAGAGGCTCGGGGTGGTGAGTCTCAAATGGGCTCACGAGTCTATGTTTAATGCTATATTTCTCGACACTATCACCTTTGACCTTGCTACCGGTCTTTATAGGATTAGGTGGAACTTGCAAAGTATATGTATATCCCGCATCATCCAAGCTTTTTTTATCCGTAAACGTCCATTTTGGCTTATCTTTCAACATTTTTTCTTGCTCATCGATGTACGAGTCGCCGACTTTATTGAAATGAACCTCGAACGGATCTTGCTCATCATCATCTCCGTCGTCTTCCTCCGGGCCTTCTTCATCGATATCCTTGTCTTCATCTACATTAGCACCTGCAATTTCATCGTCCCCAGAATCTTCTTCGCTCTCGCTGTCTGTCTCTTGAGTCTTCTCTGGTGGACTAGTATCTTTCTTCGTCCGCTCCTGGTGATCACTATTCAATAACGTCAATAATGCCTCGTATGCTTTTCCTTTATCATCTTCACCACCTTCTTCGTCATCAAGATCTTCTTCTTGGCTTTCCAACACCTGGTTCACATTTTCCTCATCTTGCTCATCATCATCTTCATCCTCATCGCGACGTTCTCTTCTAGCTGTTCTCGTAATTGTTCTCATTTCCTGTCTTCCATGTTTCTGTTTGGGTCTCTTGGACTCATGACCATCTTCTGGTCTCTTTCCTGAGTGCTTCTTACGCTTGTATGGGGCTGGCATCGCTAATATCCACCTCTTCTTAGCTCATCTATTCCTATACTACAGTTTTTTTCAGTATATATGGCCTGTTCCTGCATATCCTACTGTGTATTAAACATCCAAACACCGGATTTTTGATTTGGTCGTGTGGTATTATTTAGTACTTTTACTATATACCAATAACACTAGTTTCTTTCTAATACAACTTAGCGTATAGGTGACTCTCTTAAGGAACATTCAGAGAACTATACTTTCGTTGTATAAGAGTTCTAGGACAGTGATAAACAATCCCAAATTCCCATAGCTTTCATCTTCGCACCGCGACTACAATAGAAACATAATTGACTGAAGTTTTCACCATATAGATATAATACCCATAAGATTTAAATCCAACACTGTTCTTTTTAAATTGAATTAAGCAGTTAATATAGTTAATTTTTAACAGCGGATTTATAATAATAAGTGAATATTTAAAGCTCCTTTAAGTGGTTTGGTTCATTGCAGGATTTTCAGGATTGTTGACAAAGTTTTGAATCGAACGAATAAATTTTCCCAGACTTTATGAAGATAAGTGAAATAGTATTATAATCAGTAAAAACATATAAGCTGTTGCTACATTTTTGAATTCTTAGTATATTGGATTGGTTAGAATGCGAGAAAGTATGAACCGTATCCAGGTTAGGACATTTCGAGTGCTTCGAGCGGTATTGTCCACAGTGTATTTGGCACTCATAATATTGTCAATACCATTATCTTTTGACGTTGGAGGCATAACATGTGGATTGGCCTTCTCTTTCACGACGTTTGCTTTATATTTTGTATTGACCACTATCAGGATTGTGACTAGAAAAAGCCGATATTTCGGCTGGGTTTCACTCTTATATTACTTACAACATATTATCATTCCTAGTTTGTTGACATTATTTTTGTCTTATTATCGCACGAATCAACCGGCGTCTCTGACTGCTTATCATCCTCATGAAATTTGGCGTTACTTTATTATCAATTCAACTCCCATTTTTACCATTTTGGAAGGTTTCTGTTCTTTATTATTGATTCAGGCTATTGGTGAGACCGTGAACTGGCTTACTGTGTATAAGTCTGATAGTTGGTTGATTGTTTCACTTATTGCAAGTGGCTCAACCATCACTGCAGCCTTGTATTTTTTGTACAGAATTTATGTTTTCCCATTTACTATCGATATGATCAGTGCATCGCTTTTAGGTTCATTATTAACATTGACAGCTGGGTTAGGGCTCTTTGGAATCGTTTCGGGTAAGGGTTCGATGATTGAATCTGCGCTTTTGTTTGCCTACATTGTACGTTGTATTTATGAAACGTTCCCCATATTATCAGAAGATGCAAGTAAAACTTTAACTTCCATATTCACTCAAACAACATTCAACTTACGGAATGAAATCCCTAAATTGCCCCCACAGATAACGAACACAGTACTGCAATTATTACCATTCTTAGCTTCCAACTTACCAGGCTCCTTCAAGGCTATTTGGGAATTTTTAATCACGTCAATCCATAAAGTTCCGTTACCTTTATTGCTTAATTTGGCTTATAGAATTGGTGTCTTTTATGCTGCTACTAAAATTATTCCTTCTTTGTACCATGATGCCTCATATCCTTTTAACACTCCACCAAGAACACCTTCTCAGAATAGATCTCCCCGTCCTTCATCAACAAACATATCAAGCTTAAGTCAACTCACCTCTAGCTCCAAAAAAATCTCCTCGAATCATCGTCATAGTAACAAACATGAAATAAATAGTGAAGAGGTTATAGACACAACTGAAATCCAGCCATTATCACACTCCCAATCTACATTCACGAGAAACTCATTTGGCAGAAAGCGTGAACCTCGTTCAACTATTATCAAGTTAATCTACTCTTATTCGCCTTGTATTGTGATTGCAGTCTATACACATTTAATGATGCTGTACAAAGGTGAATTGGGAACCGAATTGAAAATTTGGGGTTGGTGGAATCCTAACTCAGACATTCTGGTAATAGTGCATCCATGGCAATTTTGGAATTGGGTCAATATGGCTACTACATTATTGCTATATACCGCCGAATTACTGGGCAACGACAGTAATTCCGGCAGAACTGCTTTAACAAGTCATTGGAAAGTTGAATAATATGCTTGGCATCTGTATTATATGGATTGGTTTGATTTATTGTGATAATTTTGTGTTGCTCTTTTAATATTGTACCTATACTTAATTTAGTTTAAGTAAGTTTAATTCTACTAATTTATTTGTATTTTTAATAATCTTTCGTTTCGTGTTTAACTTACTATTCAGTTATACTATTGTATTTAAATTTATAAAATAAAGAGTACCATGTAATAGTTAGAATTATCTAAGATATTCAAGTATTCTGAAGATCGAACCAACATTAATTAGATTCAAGATATTGTATCAGAAATTTTGCAACTCTCGTCCATGATTGATAACCTGTCATCTTTCCAGACAGTGAAATAATCTCAGAGCTTGACTCTATGTTTGCTTGGATGTTTCATCATTGGAAAACAAAATCTTGAATGTAACTAAATGGTCTGAATACCTCAAAAAATTTGAATAAATAGTAAGAACTCTAAAAACTATACAATACCCTACTTCAACTGAAGTATTTTATTCCCCTTGACTGAGAAGCCTGGCATATTTGACTATGCGAATATCTCAATTGAATTTGCAATTAGACATCAAGCTTTGAAATAATAGGGGACGTTCATGGTTCAAGAATAAGCTCCATTGGGTTAATTACCAAATGATAATCATTCGTTATAACTATCGTTTAGGAATCAACATCCCATTGCCGAAATTCAAAGAAACACCACCAGGATAAACTTGATGGGCAGGATAAATCCATAATAAAATCAAATATAGCAAGATAAGCAACATGAATAGCATGACAAGTTCTCGAATGTCAGAGCTGTCCTCAATGAGAACAGTGAAGTTCAAAATGAACTAACAAGGAAAACAAACAACCATCCAATTAATATCAAGCATTCAATCTACTATAGATTCAAACAAATGGATGAATTTGTTACGTTTCCGCATATGTGGCGGGAGACTTTCCCCAAAGCATTAATGACTACCTGAGTCCTTTTGTAAGCTTCGAAAACGAATCTTTGCCCATGAACGTAAAGAAGCTACTTGACCATCGAGAGGTGAAAATTTTCTGTTCTTTTATACCGAAATCCAGGTGGTGTGCGTATACCATATATTTTGGAACCCTAACAAAACTATTTAACTACAACAATAATGACCAAATATATACTATTAAATCCCCAAAGTAATCATGTCTACGTCAAAAACCATGCAAGAAAGCTTTCTGGTATAACCTTCGAAACCCAATCATAAATTCGAGCACCAGTTCCACAATATACTACTGTTGGATTCTTATATTTAGCGTAGATTAAATCGAACATCAAATGATATAATTGCCTTAGGCTGGTACCTCTTCCTGTAGATTTGATAGGGTTGGCTTTGTACTGAGAGCTTGAAAAGTTAGAAGCATATAAATCCTTAATGTCTTCGTTCCAACTCCTAATCTCGGAGTTAACAATAGTTGCAATTTTTGATTCAGACGCACAATCCTGATTAGATATATTCAAATTCCCCAAACGAATTTGAGTCACAGATATATCATGCTGAGCCAATTCCCTAGTAAGCGCAGTGAATAAGTGTCTGACGCTATTCAGAAATATTGTTTCAGGTGCGTGATATGGCATATCCAAAGAGCTTATAATGTTTGCGTTAATTAATATTATCTTACTCTGTTGACTACGAATCAAATTCACTAACCCCGAAGAAAACAATTTAAGATAAGTAGAAAATCTTTCATTCATCTTATTCCATGATGCAACAGTTATGTTCTCGATTGGACCAATAGGAAAATATAAGCTCGGGGCGAATATCACACTGGTCAATCTTAAATAATGCGAATCAGCCCCAGGAAATGGAACCACTGGTATTTCTAACAGTTGCCTGAATTTGCTGATTTGGACTTCAAAACTATACGATTCATTCAAGTTTAAATAGTTTATGTCTTCAGTAATTTGGTTAGACTCAATGTATTTGAAATCTTTTTCATCTAATATAGTTAAGTAGACAATAAACCCACGCTTTTCAAAATCTAATGCAATTAATCTAGTTAACGGTTCGGTAGGAGACCCCACAATTAAAACAACATCTCGTCTTGCCCCATTTGCCAACTTTGGTACTCTTCTTTTAAGCTTTGTGGACTTCTGTAGCTGTGTAGATTTATAAATATTGTTATAGTAATAATATGAACCAGCTCCGATTCCAATCGAAAATAATGATAGATATTGTATCTTGTTTTTACAAACGTGATCTGATAACTTAGCATATACTGACTGAGGTGGCCTTCTTGTTATGAGCTTCGGATCTGGTTTGCTAGTTGAAAATGGATTCAATTCGGGTAGTCTTTCAAAATATTCTGAATTCACTACCTTATCATGTTGGGTGGCAACAAAATCGGAAGTCTTATTATAATAATAATTTAGCGTTTTCCAGGTCGCTTGAACAGGTTCAGCTACCATTTTCTATATTATCTTTCTTCGTACTAGTTAACAAAAGAAACACAATTATTAGAATAAAATTGAAACATGGTATGTGATCACCTCCAAGTCGCATGATTAAGATAAAACTTTC
>NW_015385535.1:0-35732 GCF_001447935.2 Debaryomyces fabryi
TCTTTTTTATTTATTTTTTGATTTTCAAAACAATTAACTTGTCCAGAGATATATGTTGGCTAATAGTTTTATCAATTAGTATGTCGAGCTCCTTTCTTTTTTGACAATGTTACTTTTATAATCGTTTAACTAAGGTTTTATCAAGTCAGAGTGGTTGCAAAATACCTCAAAGTTATTTAGGATACTAAGTAGTACGATATAACTGATTAACACGAAAGGTCCCCCTCTTTCAATACAAGTTACAAATATCACTTTGGTAATCTGTAGCCCATATGCGTATATTTAAATCCAAATTACATGATTATCTTTAAGGTTAAATTTAATGTTCCTGAGTTAATTGGAACTTACACTATGAAATGAGTTAACTAATCATTGTAGTCTAATTCGTACTAGTTATTATATGCTATGCTTAGATCATAAGAGTCCCAACAGATTTCCTAAGATTGTCAAATTACGTTTCCAAGTAAGAAAACCACTTTCGCACGTAACTACCTCGCATTACCATTGGTTCCTGCTATCAATGATTGGGGCTTTTTGTTTATTGTAGGTCTTATTGTACAATATTCTTATAATACTCCTATCTCTCTGTGGCAAGTCTCATTACGGCAAGTCCAGATAAAGTGTTCCTCATTTTAAGTGGTATTATTCAGGCAAGCGAAAATCGTATCGCGAATGCAGTATTTCGAAGTATAACAAACACTAAATAAAGTTTAACTGATACTGTTCGTTATAAACATAGACATAAGTGACGATGACAACGGACATTCCGATTATTTCATCCATATTGGATACTGACTTGTATAAGTTGACAATGCATGCTGCAGTTGTGAAGCATTTCCCAAACGTTCCAGTTGTATATAGATATACAAACAGAACGCCATCAATGGTATTGAACAAAGAAGCAATTGATTGGTTGAAGCATCAAATATCGAAGTTGAGTGAATTAAGGGTCAGTACAGAGGAAATTGAATATTTACGTACAGCATTGCCACAAATGCCGGAGGTATACTTAAAATATTTGGAAACATTTCAATTCTTCCCTGACAAACAAATCAAGTACTTTAATGACGAAGGCAACTTTGAAGAATTTGAAATTGAAATGAGCGGCAAATGGGACGAAACTATCTTATATGAGATTCCATTGTTATCATTGATATCAGAAGCTTATTTTAAATTTGTTGATACCGATTGGAACTACGATGGTCAAGAGGAACGTGCCCAAGACAAGTGTGCACAGTTATTCAAGAATGGGTGCACTTTCAGTGAATTTGGTACTAGACGTAGGAGATCATTCAAGACGCAAGATATAGTTGTGAGGACTCTATCTGATTTCGCTCGAAAGAATCCAGATAAGAAGCACTTTTTAGGAACATCAAATGTATTATTAGCGAAAAAATATGACTTAACACCTATCGGAACAGTAGCTCACGAATGGTTTATGGGTATTGCATCGATTACACAAGACTATACAAATGTCAATAAACTTGCCATGGACTACTGGTTAGATACTTTTGGCCCCGAACATGCCGGTTTGGCTTTAACAGATACATTCGGAACTGATGCGTACTTAAAGGTCTTCACCAAACCCTACACTGATTACTATACTGGTGTAAGACAAGATTCAGGTGATCCTGAATTATTTGCTGAGAAATTAGCAGATCACTATAAGAAGCAAGGGTATGAAGATTTCACTAAAATAATTTGCTTCAGTGATTCCTTAAATATTGAGAAGTGTTTAAAATATAAGCAAAAAGTAAATGGCTTAGGATTAATCCCTTCTTTCGGTATTGGAACATTTTTCACAAACGACTTCATGTCTGTATCTGATCCGTCTGTTAAGTCTGTTCCACTTAATATTGTCATTAAATTGAAAGAGGCTAATGGTAATCCTTCAATCAAAATCAGTGACAATCTTGGTAAAAATATGGGTGATCCAGAAGTCGTATCAAGAGTGAAAAAGGAACTCAATTATGAAGAGCATTCGTGGGCTGAGGGAGATGAAGAGAAGAGATGGAATTAGCTAGTGTAAGTTAATTTATATAGTTAGTATTATGATAGACTGCAAGTTAACTCATCTAAGTAGTGTAAATACCATTATCATGGGGAATAAAATATCATTCATATCATAAAGAATTGCTTCATGTGAAGTATATAAGACTAACGACATGGAATTGAATTACGATAATCTATTAAAGGTGCTAACAGTAGCTAATGATTCGGAGAGAAATTCATATCAGCAGGATGCGGAGTCTCAATTAAAATCTTGGGAATCGCATCCTGGCTACCATTATTTGCTACAGGACATCTACCTCAAGACCGAACTACCATTGCAGATAAGATGGTTAGCCATTATATGCTTCAAGAATGGTGTCGAAAAGTACTGGAGATCTTCGAGGTCTAATGCAATTAGCAAAGAGGAAAAAGCACAGATCAAGGCAAAACTTTTTTGCGTCCTTCATGAAAAGAATAATCAGCTAACCATTCAAAATGCACATTCAACTGCACGTATTGTGAGATTTGATTTCCCTGGAGAATGGCCCTCATTATTTGACGATATAACTAAGAATTTGGAAGAATTTGTCTTCCAGAAAAATGATCTTGTATCGACGAACAATTTGCTCATCATATTGAATCAAATCATCAAAACAGTGTCTATGGTTAGAATTGGAAGAGCAAGACATGCGATGCAAAGTAAGGCACCTATAATTGTTCCAATGTTGATCAAACTATATTTAAAATTCTTTCTGGACTTCACAAGTACGTTAAATTTAGGTTTAATGGAAATCTGCTATCTCTGCTTGAAAAACTTAAGAAGGCTTATTCCTGAGGGATTTGAGCAACCTCATAAAAACCAAGACATTGTAGAATTTTTGAAAATAACTGTTGAGCATTTGCAAGCTTTGATTATGGAGCATGAAAAATACTCATCAGACCTATTGGAGAGATACGGTAAGTGCTACAGCAAGTTATATGTAAACTTGATTAATAATAATCCAACAAGTTTTATATTGTTGCCTTGTTCGCAAAATATAATGTCTACCTTTTTATCTTTATTGGAGCTGAAAGCCCAAGTTATTTATAATAGTAATGAAGAAAATGATTTTTGGGAAACTCTAGCATTAAAGGGTTTCAGTATTTTGAAGAAAATGATAACATATATTTATAAGAAAGGTGCTATAACTTTGAAACAAAGAAATGACAAAGAAGAAGTGCAGAATGCAATTAATAAACTTTCTCAGAAGTTTTTTACCACTAACGTAGTTCAGCATTTATGTGACTTGATTATAAATTGGTATCTTAGATTGAAACCTTCAGACTTGGAGAGTTGGCTTTTAGAACCAGAGGAATGGTGTAACGAAGAATTATCTTCAAGCTGGGAGTTCCAAATAAGACCATGTGCTGAAAATTTCTATCAGGACTTGATAAAGTATTTCAGAGACGATTTATCTGGATTTATTTTGAATAAATTATCAAATGGGTTAATGAATAATGAATCAACTGACGATATTTTAATAAAAGATTCAATTTTATGCACATTTCAATTATCGGCTAGTTCTATTGCAGACAATGTTGATTTCGATAAGCTTTTGCGAGATATCCTCATTCCGGAAGGGTTAAGAAATGATCTGACCGATTGTAAAGTTTTGAAAAGAAGAATTTGTTTAATTATAAGTGAGTGGGCATTAATTAAGTGCTCAGCTGAAAGCCGAGTTTCTATTTATAAATTACTTATTACTTTTTTGCAGCCTGACAATAAAATCAATGATAAAGTTGTCAAATTAACCGCAATACAAACACTCAGAATTGTCATTGATGATTGGGATTTCAATAAACTTGATTTCCAACCATTTTTGCAAGAATTTGTTGGCCTTTCAATTAACATCTTAACAGAGATGAACTTCACTGAATCGAAATTGTACGTCTTAAACACGTTAGCTATATTAATAGCAAGGTTCAATCCATTAATAGATCATAATACATTAATCCGTATTCTCTCAGTCATTCCCGATTACTGGAATTCTTCAGAAAGTGAAAATGAGTCAATATTAAAAAATTCTTTATTAAGGATATTGAAGAATTTGGTTATCTCTTTGAATGATAATTCGTTTGAAACATATTCAATTGCCATACCATTGATTCGTAATTGTTGTTCTGAAAATTCGGATCTTTATTCGTTATTATCTGAAGACGGCTATGACTTATGGTTAGCTCTTTTGCAATATTGTCCAAATTCGCAAGTTAATAATAGTGAAATATTGAGATTATCTGAATTAATTCAGTTTGGGTTAGTTAATTCAACTGAGATACTTCCAGTAATTTTGTCCATCACTAGAAGCTACGCATTAATTTCGCCAGATTTATTTAGAGGCGATTTAGGATTAGAATTATTCAGAATTTTATCAGGCTATATGTCCAATATGAGGGATGATTCATATTCAATATTTGTTTCTTTTATGGACGTTTTATTTTTGAGGGAAATTCAGGATGAGTCCTTTGTTAATATTCTTATTTCCAGTGGACTTTTCAATGCAATGTTAAATTACTCCTTGGATCCAAATCAGTCCATTGTCTCTGCTAACAAAATGTTTTTGGTCTTCTCTAGATTGGCCTACAAGTCGGGTGAAGCCTTCTTGCAAATTTTAGATCATTTATCTATTGACTCTTCTAGGTTCCTAGACACTTGGTTAGAGTATTACAACCGTAATGGAAACCCGCGTAATAAAAAGATTAATTTGTTAGGATTGCTTTCCCTAATTTCTGATGCCATCCCAAAAAAGAACGAAGCTGTTTCGCTTAAATTTGCTGATATTACTAAACGAGCTTTACTATTCTTAGAAGAAATTAATGAAACTGTGGATGGAAATTGCATGGCTTATAATCAGGATTTCGTTTATGAAGACATTGATGAATATTGTTATTTAGATCCTAACATCAAACCACATGGAGAAAAGATAAGATATCAGATTTTGCTTAATGAGAATGATCCAGTTTACAAAATAAATGTTAGAAATTTCTTAGTTGAAGTAATAAACAGGTTACGAGCAACCCTACAGGAATCTGACTTCAATCAATTAATGACAATGAATGATCAATATTCACTTGAAAGATTACAATCTTTAGTACCTAATTAGCATTTTATAGACATTTAATAATAGTATGTAATTTAGTTCCTGTGTAGTACTCGCTCGCATAAATGAAAAAAAGTGAATTGGATTTTTTAAACAAGTTTATCATTAGCCAAATTCAATACCATATGGAAAGATAAAATAACTCAAGAATGTTTAAAGCTGGCAGAATTGGATTATTAGTAAATTCTCCAATTATCTATAAAAATAACATTTTTCTGTTAAATATTAGAAGATTACATCTTACTCCAAAAGCATTTCAGAAACTGGATAACCAACTGAGAGAATTTTATCGTCAGAAATTGCAAAAAGTATCTAATGACAGACTCGAAAGAGCTCGTTTTAAGAATAGAACTGCTGCTTACTATACTGCATCTGTCATTGTTCTTTTCTTAGCAGCGGGATTTGCGGCAGTGCCACTTTATAGAGCAATTTGTCAAAGAACTGGATACGGTGGAACACCCATCACTGATTCTACTAGGTTCACGCCGGATAAGCTTATTCCAGTTGATACTAATAAAAGGATAAGAATTCAATTTACATGTCAGGCATCAGGGATTTTGCCTTGGAAATTTACTCCTCAACAAAGAGAAGTCTACGTTGTGCCAGGTGAAACTGCATTGGCTTTCTATAAAGCGAAGAATATGTCAAAGGAAGATATAATAGGTATGGCTACTTACTCTGTTACCCCAGAAGTAGTTGCCCCATATTTTAACAAGATTCAGTGTTTCTGTTTTGAAGAACAAAGGCTTAGTGCGGGAGAAGAAGTTGACATGCCCGTTTTCTTTTTTATAGATCCTGACTTCGCTAAAGATCCACAAATGAGGAACGTCGAGGATGTTGTATTGAATTATTCATTTTTTAGAGCTTCCTATAGCGATGGTGAATTGGCTGCTGTACCAGTTGGAAAAGTAGAAATGAAAGCTTCAATTCAGTAAAACCATAATAAATTCTGTAAATATTAACCAAAGTATATCAAAGACACTTGTATATATACCTATTTAAGTATAAATTTACTTCTATATGAAATTAAAATTAATTTGACTATGCAATCGACTTGCTACTATTATCAATTTATAGTACATTTCGTAATTTATAACTTGGCCGCAATCATGAGTAGTTAATTTCAATTGAATAATTAAACTTAAAATACTGGTGATAACTATCATGTTAAATGCTTATTTTATTAAAGCAGTCATTTGTTGCATTGTTTCGTATTAAGATTTGACTCTTTGAAGTTCTTAACAATATACTTAGATTTTGCTCCATTCTTGAAAAATTCTTCAAAATTCTACAAAAATTATTAAATTCAGAAAAAAATTAAAATACAGAAAAAGAGTTCATTAATAAGGAAATACAAACACCCAAATGAGTATTTACATCTAGTTAAAGTCTCTTGATGTATAAGTTGTTTTGTTTTACATTGAAAGTGGGTGATATATAATGTACTGAAAATTCGCACCCAATTTAAAAAGTATTTATTAACAGATAGAAGTTTATGTATATACAAGGTATTAGGTTACGTATAATCAATGCGTGGATAAGGTGGCCACGCAAAGCACCAACAGGTTTATTTACAAGACTATTTTTGAGCAGTTTCACTCATCATTTTGATACACTTTTCAATATTCTCGCCACGAATTGCGCATACGGGTACAATTTTCCAAGCCCTATTTTCAGTGAATTTTCTTAAATCGTTATACTTGTCAATTTTTTGTTCTAAATCAGCTTTTGTTGCAACTATCAATACTTTCTTATTAGACATCCGTTTAGGTCCTACCTCATTAATCAAAGTCAATAAATCTTCTATTGGGTTTTTCGATTCTAAAGATATAACAAAGACCAAACCTCCAGACCTTTCTACATGTCTCAAGAAATCAAGGCCCATACCTTTGTTTTCCGATGCACCTTTAATTATTCCAGGAATATCAGCCACTGTGAATGGATCCTTATCAATTGATGTGAATATTGTTCCTATAGTTGGCTGTAAAGTAGTAAATTCCCAGTGTCCAACTCTTGGTCTGGCTTTTGATATGGCCCTTAATAGTGTTGACTTACCAGCATTTGGTAATCCAACTAAGCCCAAATCAGCAATTAATTTTAATTCTAGCAAAAAGAATTTAGTTAACCCTGTTCTTCCCATTTTACAAAATTTTGGATTTCTAATATCTTTCGTTAAAAAGTGCATATTTCCCATACCTCCCTTTCCTCCTTTGATTAGTAAGACAGGTTTAGAGGTGGGCTTATCAAAGTCAATTCCCATCATTGGGAAATTATCTTCGTATAATTCTTCATTTATTATTTCCGTATCATATTCTTTAACCTTTTCATTTAAATCATTGAAAAATTTCCTCTCAAGAAAATAATCTTCTTCTTTCTCTTTGAAAATCCATCCTTCGCCTGCTTTGAAACTTTCCCTAAAAAATTGGATATAATCGTTTTTAAGGCCAGTACCTTTAATATTCAAATTAATTTGATCCAAATTTTGTTGGGTTGCCTGTAAATACTTCCGGAGTTCGAGAGGATCTGGAACCCATCTGACGGTGGTACCAACAGGAACTTCAATAATGACATCTTCGCCATTTTTACCATCTAATTGCTTTCCCATTCCTTGGGTTCCGTCTCTCGCTTCATACGATCTTTTAACTTTATGCAATGAGGTAATGTTGTTAACCGCATTGACATAAATATTTCCCCCATAACCACCATCTCCACCATCAGGAGGTCCCATGGGCCGAAATGCATCTCTAAAAAACGACGCCGATCCATTACCACCTTTGCCGCTTTTCACTCTGATAAGCTTTAAATCTATGAAAGTTCTCTGTTCGCTTTTACGTGCTTGTTTATACTTCGAAAATCCATGAAATACGTTATGGGTATGGTGTTCGTTTCCCATGAAATAATCCTGTAATGTCATTTGAATGTCAGAAAGCCCATTTTTATCAACGCCTAAGAGTTTATACTTAATGTTATCCAAATATTGAACTTTGGATTCGTCATTATCTGATTCATTCACTTTGCTGATGATGCAATCTGGCTCAGGTATATCTTCTTCAGTGGAGCCTTCCAAGTCATTTAACCATTGGTCATTTATGTTAGACTCTAAATTCACTTTATTAAAACAACGTGAAGTCTTGCTAAAGCACCTCCGAAAGCTTAATGGAGCATAAGCATGCCTGATACTTAACATTTATGCAATAAGTTAATTGCTTATAGATTCTTTGTATTCAGTATCTTCTTTTAAGTATTCTTTTCACGTGATCTCATTAACATAATTTTTTTTTAATCTAAAAGCCGCTCGATGGAACCATAAGTAGCTAATCAAATAAGCAATATCATATAACTCATAACTAACTTGAACATGTCGTTCGAAGAACTCGGGGTATCTAAATGGTTATCCGAAGCATTGAATTCAATGAAAATTCATACTCCAACGAGTATTCAATCTGCATGTATTCCAAAAATTCTCAAAGGCCATGATTGTATTGGTGGTGCTAAGACAGGTAGTGGTAAAACAATTGCATTTGCAGCTCCGATGCTTACTCAGTGGTCAGAAGATCCCTCAGGGATATACGGACTTGTTTTGACACCCACCAGAGAGTTAGCGTTACAGATAGCAGAACAATTTGCTGCATTGGGATCATCCATGAATATCAAAGTGAGTGTGATTGTGGGTGGTGAAGATATCGTCAAACAAGCTTTAGAATTACAGAGGAGACCACATTTTGTGATTGCTACTCCAGGTAGACTAGCTGATCATATTTTAAATAGCGGTGAAGACACCGTTTGTGGTTTGAGAAGGGTTAAATATTTGATTCTAGATGAGGCAGATAGACTTTTGAGTAATAGTTTCGGAGGTGATTTGGAAAGATGCTTTAAAATATTACCTTCATCAGAAAAGAGGCAGACTTTGCTATTCACAGCTACGGTTACAGACGCTGTACGCGCTTTGAAAGACAAGCCGGTTCCAAAGGGAAAATTACCTGTCTTTATCCATGAAGTTGAAACTGTTGATAAGGTAGCGATTCCCTCCACTTTACTGGTAAAATATGTGTTTGTGCCATCATATGTTAAGGAGGCATATTTAAACAGTATCTTGAATTTACCCCAATATAGCGATTCGTTAAGTATAATATTCACTAATAGAACAGCAACTGCCGAATTATTAAGAAGAACATTAAGAAAATTGGATTTTAGAGTGGCTTCATTGCATTCTGAAATGCCTCAAACAGAAAGAACAAATTCATTGCATAGATTTAAAGCAGGAGCAGCCAAAATATTAATTGCAACTGATGTTGCTTCAAGAGGTTTAGATATACCAACTGTAGAATTGGTAGTAAATTACGATATACCTGCAGATGCAGATGATTTCATCCATAGAGTTGGTAGAACAGCAAGAGCAGGAAGAAAGGGTGATGCTATATCTATCGTTGCTGAAAAGGACGTCGATAGGATTTTGGCTATCGAGGAGAGGATAAATAAGAAGATGGAATTGATAGAAGATATTAGTGATAATAAGGTGATCAAGGATTCTTTGAATAAGACTAGTGTTGCAAAGAGAGAGGCCTTAATGGATATGGATAGAGAGAATTTCGGAGAGAAGAGAAAGATTAACAAAAGTAAACGTCAAGCAAAGGAAGATATTATTTCAACAAATGAACCAAAGAAGAAAAAGAAAAACCATAAATAACCCAGGAAATAAATAAAGCATTATAGATTTATGTAGACTCTTCTAAGTATCCTTCTATAATTAATGATACACTGATAGCGATTAACGTGATAATTATGCTCGTCATACAAATCACCGTAGCAAGATTATTGAAATTGTATGTCTCGATCTTGTGTTTAGCATACCGTTTAATCGTGATAAAATAATTAACCCCACTGATAACCAATACACAAAGGGATAAGACGAATAATATAAACGAAATTACCGTAGAATACTTAGAATTGTTGAATGGCGGTTCTTTCTTCCCGCTTTTCCCTGAAGAATCTAACTTGAAGTTTATGACTATTCCTAATGCTGTGAAAAATAACGAAGTTGCAAATCTAATGAATGATAAGAAAGTACGCTCCAGCTGCAATACATCTCTTGGCTCTGATGAAGACACTTTCATTATCAAACTATACGGTAATCTCCCTAATAAAGTCAGGCGTTCTGATAGGGATATCTCATGGTCGTAGTCTTCGTGCTCTGAAATTTCAGTTTGAATAGTGCTTTCGGGTATTTCAATTGATTCTTGTAACCTAAACCTGTTTAGCTGAGTGAACGTGTCATCACCGTTAATATTATTACTCATCTCGTACCTATGTCCTTATCTGCTAATAACTGTGTCCCTATATATACATATCAACCTCTTTGCAGAAATATCGTGCGTGTACCACACTAGAAATAACAAAAAATAAATCTATTATACCTTATAGACTTGTTTATAACGCCATATAAGCAAAGAATATTTGATATAGAAGACATAATAGACTAAGTCAAGTAAACCAAGCAAGATGAAGAACTCGAAGAAGAATGCATGTCGAAATTGTGGCCACACAAATTTTACTGTGGACAGATATACAGCAGCAGGAGATATTTCCTGTTCAAGATGTGGAACAGTCCAAGTAGAAAATCCGATTGTTAGTGAGGTGCAATTTGGAGAATCGTCATCAGGAGCAGCCATGGTTCAAGGTGCCATGGTTGGTGCAGATCAAGCTAGAGCTACATTTAACGGCAGACAGAATGCGATGGAAAGTAGAGAACAAACGTTAGCGAACGGTAAAAAGAAGATCAGAAGAATTGCAACTGCTTTGAAAATACCTGATTATATTGCGGACGCAGCTGGTGCCTGGTTTAGATTGGCATTAACGAACAATTTTGTTCAAGGGAGGAGATCACAGAATGTTCTTGCGGCTTGTTTGTATGTTGCATGCAGAAAGGAAAAAACGCATCATATGTTAATAGACTTTAGTTCACGTTTGCAGATTTCAGTTTATTCATTGGGTGCAACATTTTTAAAGATGGTTAAAACATTACATATAACGTCGTTGCCGTTAGCAGACCCCTCACTTTTCATTCAACATTTTGCTGAGAAGCTTAACTTCCGCGATCAAAATAGTAAGGTTATTAAAGATGCGGTGAAATTAGCGCAGAGAATGGCTAATGATTGGATCCATGAAGGTAGACGTCCCGCAGGTGTGGCCGGGGCCTGTGTTTTATTAGCGGCTAGAATGAATAATTTCAGAAGAACTCATGCAGAGATAGTTGCAGTTGCCCATGTTGCAGAAGAAACATTGCAGCGTAGGTTGAATGAGTTCAAGAAGACTAAGTCTGGTGAATTAACTGTTGAATCATTTAGAGAGTCCCTAGATACCGAAGTTTCTAATCCTCCATCATTTGATAGAAATCGTGATTTGGAGTTGAAATTAGCCAAACAATTAAAAGATAAAGAAGCCGCATTAAAGAAATTTGAAGAGTTAGCAAAAAGTAGGAATAATACGCCCGATTATGATAGTGATGCCTCTGATGAAGAACCAACAAAAAAGCAAGATTTGCAAGATATAATAGAAGATAACCGTCTCAAGAATCAACAATCAAAAAAGGATAAACTCTTAAAGACTATCTTGAAGGATTGTGATTTATCCGAGAATGAAATATCAGAGCAATTAGCTAGAATTATCCAAAACCAACGGAAAAGCTTACAGAACTCCATGTATATGATACCATCTGAGTTGCAAAGAACTACTGATGAAGAAGAAAAGATAGACATAGATAAGCCTCGTAATTTGGTGAAGAATTTGCCCAAAACCGAGGACTTATTATCAAAGATATCATCGGACCCCAAGGACTTTGATGACCTTGACGATTCAGAATTAGATCATTTCTTGTTAACTGAAGACGAATATAAACTTAAAGAAAGGTTATGGACAGGTTTAAACCACGACTTTATAGTTGCCCAAGAAAAGAAGCGCTTAAAGCAAGAAACAGATGAGTTAACTGGTAATACTTCTGGTGCAAACCGAAAGAAACGTCGTCAAACGAAAAATTCAATTGCAGGTGTGGAGGGTATTGACGGTGATTTTAACGAAATGGGTATTAATGATGCATTGGCAGGCATAGGTGTTGATGAAGCCACTGGTGAACCTTTGACTGCGGCAGATAGTGCCAAAAGAATGCTTTCAAAGAAGTCATTCTCAAAGAAAATTAATTATGCAACTCTTGGTGATTTGTTCGATGATAATAAGGCTGGAAAAATTGGGATATAGTATATAGTATATAGTGAATAGATAAATGCAAAATCTTTGTTATCAATGGTTCTAAGCCCGCGACTATTTTTTTTTGTCGCAATTTTTTTTTTTTGTTAGTGCGATGGGATGAGGAATAAATAGTACTTGAAATATTCTGGAGATAGAAAAAGTATAGAATATCTTTTAAAGTTATAAAGTTCAGACATGGGTAAAAGAAGAAGAGCTGCTATTTTACCAACTAACATTATTTTGTTACAAAATGTTGTTCGTCGTGATCCAGAATCGTATTATGAAGAATTCGTACAACAATATTCTCAT
The DNA here is from genome assembly GCF_001447935.2 of Debaryomyces fabryi. Taxonomy (NCBI): domain Eukaryota; kingdom Fungi; phylum Ascomycota; class Pichiomycetes; order Serinales; family Debaryomycetaceae; genus Debaryomyces; species Debaryomyces fabryi. The sequence goes on from NW_015385535.1 coordinate 12,681, forward strand.
TACGAATCTTTGAGAGATATCTTTTTAATGAACCCTTCAGGAGCTAGTAAGGGAACTGAATTTGGTGAGTTGATTGGTTTTGTTTCAGCGGTGTGTGATTGTTATCCAAAAGAAACGAGCAACTATCCTGATGAATTGAAGAATCTTTTATTGAACAATCACAGAGATTTATCACCAGAATTAAGGGAAAAAATTATTCAATGTTTAACTATGTTAAGAAACAAGGGTACTGTTTCGGCAGAATCCTTGATTCAAACAATTTTTCCATTGTTATCCGCATATAGTAATTCATCTGCTGCTTCAGTGAGTGGCCAACACATCAAAGCTTTAAGACATCAAATTTACAGTACATTGATTTCACTTTTAAAATCGGTAAATACTGGAGCCAAAAACCAGAAATTAAACAGATCTACTCAAGCTTTATTATTTAATTTATTAGAACAAAGAGATGCACAAGGATTATGGGCTACAAAATTAACTAGAGAATTATGGAGAAGAGGTATCTGGGATGATTCTAGAACAGTAGAAATCATGACACAAGCTGCTTTGCACCCTGATGTTAAGGTGGCTATAGCAGGTACTAAATTCTTTTTGGGTGCTGATAAAGAAAGGGAAGAAAATTTTGAAGATGACAGTTCAGATGATGAAAGGTTTGATATGGGAGCATTAAAACATAGAATGCAAATCCAAAAGAAATCGCTTAAGAAAACTAAAAAGTTAGAACAGGCAGTGAAAACAATTAAAAAGAAAAGCAATGCTAAACAATCTACAACATATTTGAATTTTTCGGCTATTCATTTGTTAAGAGATCCTCAAGGATTTGCTGAACAATTGTTCGAGAAACACTTGAGTGGAAAAAATTCTAATAGATTTGATTTAGATCAAAAAATCATGTTTATGAACTTGATTTCCAGATTAATTGGTACGCATAAGTTAACTGTTCTTGGAATATATTCATTCTTCTTAAAGTATTTAACTCCAAAACAAAGAAATGTTACTCAAATTATGGCTGCTGCTGCGCAAGCATCCCATGATTTGGTCCCTCCAGAATCAATTTCAACTGTTGTTCGTAAGATTGCCGATGAGTTCGTTAGTGATGGTGTTGCAACGGAAGTTGCATCTGCAGGTATTAACACTATTAGAGAAATCTTATCGAGGGCACCTTTGGCTATTGATGCTACATTATTACAAGATTTAACGGAATATAAGGGATCTAAAGCTAAGGCAGTTATGCTGGCTGCAAGATCTTTAATTACGTTGTATAGAGAAGTTGCACCACAAATGTTATTAAAGAAAGATAGAGGTAAAACAGCAAGTATGGGATTACAATCAGGAGAAAAGAATAAAGGACCTCAATTCGGGGTTGAAGGTTCTGTCGTTACTTCTATTCCAGGTATTGAATTATTGGCCAAATGGAAGCAAGAAAATGGAAATGGCGAAGATGATGAAAACAACTTAGAAAACTGGGAAGTGGAAGAAGGTAATACAAGCGATATCGAAGGTGATTGGGTTACAGTCGAATCTGACAAGGAGTATGATATTAGTGACTCTGAAGATGAGAAGGATGTTAAGGAAGATGATGCTAAACCACAAGATGAAGACGATTCAGAATTGGATCTTTCTTCTGATGAACAAGATGAGGGCGAAAAGGATGATGATGAGGAAGATAGACCCGCTAAGAAATTGAAGACCACAGACAATTCGGAAGAAAAGAAAGAAGATGCTATGGATGCAGAAAAAGCAATGGCTGAATTATTGTCTAGTAGAATATTAACTCCAGCGGATTTTGCAAAATTAGAAGAATTGAAAGTCCAAGCAGGTGTGGAAAAGGCATTGGGTATTAAGCACAACGAAGAAGAAGTGGATTCGACAACTTTGGTTGGTAAAGTTAAATACAAGCAATTACGTGAAGAGAGAATTGCACAAGCTAGAGAAGGTAAAGACGACCGTGAAAAGTTTGGTTCTAGAAGAGGTAAGAGAGATGCTCCTCACTCTACCACTAATAGAGAGAAGGCAAGAAAGAAGAATTTCGTTATGATGATTCATAAAAAATCTGTCCAAGGTAAACAAAAGTTGTCATTACGTGATAGGCAAAAGGTTTTACGTGCTCATATCACCAAGCAGAAGAAACAAGGTCATTAAAATGTATAGTAGGATTTCGATATACATAAATATTAAACAATTTATAGTAATACAAACATTGACATAAAAATTAAATAAATACACTAGACAACAATAATAATACAATTATTAAAAGTATTAATTAAATACAAACAAGAAGCGAATGAGCAAGAAACTGACTTATAGATCTAGGATTTTTCCGATTTTTCTGATTTCTTAGACTTCTTAGACTTTTTAGGTTCCTTGTCAGTCTTGTCAGATTTTTCGGTTTCATCCAGTTTCTTTGATTCAGATTTACGCTTCTTTGATTCCGATTTGACCTTCTTTACAGGCTCAATAGTAGGAGCAGTAATTTGTTCAATCGACTTTGGTTCAATCTGGCCGACATCTGGTTTTCCGGCCTTGTATGCGTCTTTCAAGACATTGTATTGCTGCAATTCATTTTGGTACTTGCTTTGCCATTTAGCCTTTTCTTCTGGACTGATCGAGCTCCAACGTTCCTTGATAATTTCGTTCAATTCGGATGCCGATAAAGGAGTTAAACCTTGCTTGGCTCTTTCTTGACGGATTTGATCACGAGTGTAAAACGAGTAAGCGAAGTAGATGGTCAATGGCTTCTTTGGAGCATTGGGGTCTTTTTCAACCTTCTTTCTCTTTTTCTTTTCTTCTGGTTGTGCCTCACCACCATTAGCGGTTGCACCAGAAGCTGCTGCAGGCGAAGATGCTTCTTCTACTCCTGGAACAGCGGCAGAAGTGCTGCTAGCAATATTGTTCAATGTCGAAGCCAAATTGTTTAATGACTCTCCATTAAGGTTTTCAGTTGACGATGCTTTGTAAAAATTGACGGTTGCAGTTGCTGCATCTTGTGCGGCCTTAGAAAGTTCAAAAAGCGAGGCAACAAGTGCATCTTTAGCGTTTTTAAGTTCTGACATACTTTATGTTTAGAAATTCAACAATATTCAGTCCGATTTGTTGTTAGTTATAATCTAGTCCTAAAATATTTGTGTCCACAATTATAATTTTGTTCGAAAAACAACACCGGGGGGCTCGCGGCGGACGACGTCCAATTTACCGCACTCCGCCCTTAGCAAATTAGTGAGTGATTATTATTATATTGGCAAATTTACTCGCATTCACAAAAATCGGTGCGAATGATACCAAACTTGTTTACCGATTGCTGTGAAGAATAATACAAAGAGTCATTATGTTAGAGCATCAACATTTTGCACCCAGTAATACATATCTTTTTGAAAACTCCATATATCGATGAGAACATCTATATATTATAATGGATATCCAAAAAGACTAAACAAATTGTTAACATGAAAAATTGGCTACTTTTCAGTGATATTCGAGAGATGTTAGTGTAGCTGTCTATTATTAAGGCAGAATATAGCTACGAAATAATGGCACGATGTTCGCAACCCTCCCTTGCGAACGTGTTTTCTTTAGAGGAAGACAGGAGCGATTGAATCGCGAAATTTATTCAGCTTGTCGCTAGGATTTTTCGTCATGGCACATTTAGTGATCGTATAGTGAGAGATTTAGTGCAGTGAAAAAGCGACAAAATTTCACGACCGATACGGATGCTTCCGATGTATAAAGGACAAAATGTACAAATCAGCAGCTAAGTTTTCAAAAGGTCTAAGAATTGATTCTAAGTGGCTATCTTCAACTAGCAAAGTAAGTGGCTATGCAATTACTTGTCCTGGGCAAGGAATAATTAAAGATGGATTATTGGTCCCGTATGCAAAATTTCAGCATCATTTTCAAGAAAGTCTTGAGATCATCGATGAGAGTTTGAACGAGAAGTTTAGTGAGAAATTGTTGAATAACCAAGATGGGTTCGGGAAACAATGGCTCATACACACATCTAACGCGCAACCAGCGATATTGGCAACAACATACATTATATGTGAGATAGTACGCAAGGAATATGGAATCGATTTACCCCGGAATGAAAAGGTTCAGTTTTTATTGGGTCATTCGTTAGGTGAATATACAGCTCTTTTACTTTCTGGAGTGTTAGATTTGACTGGAGCAATAAAACTAGTACGAGAAAGAGGACGGTTGATGGAAGAATTAGTTAGCAGCGACGACTATTCGATGGTAGCATTGATGTTTAAGCCAAGTTACTTTAGCGAAATTATGCTCAAGAGTAAGGAAATGGAAGTGCTAGCAAATGTCAACTCATACCAGCAAATAGTCTTGTCCGGCAAGCTGTCGAAAATCGATGAGACCATAAAAGCAATAAATAACGAATCAAAAAAAATTTTGAAAACAGTCAAATTGCCTGTCAAGATCCCCTTTCACAACTCGATATTACATGAAATAGAGCCTAAGTTACTACAATTGGCAACACCTATACAAAAGCCTACTAAACCCATAATTTCAAATTTGCAAGGTGAGGTATCTGCAGATCCACTTTTGAGCACGATAAGAGCAAATTCGCAACCTGTTCAATGGACAAAGTCAATGGAATATCTAGTAAGAAATAATATAACCGACATTATAAATTTAGGCCCTGGAGATGTATTGAAGGGACTTAATTCGAAATTCAAGGTTAGAAACCATAGTGTTGAATCTGTGGAGTCTATGAACGAGTTACGAAATTTATTTTAATCTATAATATGAATGCTCTCATGGACTTCAACAGGTATACTTATTAATATATTACAACTGTAAACGTTCACTATAAGCCAATTCGGAGTTATGCTTAATCCGAATTGGCTAGCGAAAAATCGACTCGGCCTAACCATTTTATTATCTTTTTTTTTTTTTCGCGAGTCATACTCAACAGGCCGATAAATTTTGACAAAGGTTATAGTTTTTCATTTTATTTAGTAGGATCTTACACTCTCTAAGCTTAATTTAATAAAATGGTTGCTCAGTTAATCGATGGTAAGGCCATTGCTTTACAACTTCGTACCAAAATTCATGCGGAAATTGACCAAATTCAATCCCAACATCAGGATTTCAAGCCAACTTTGACTATTATTCAAGTTGGTGAAAGAGCTGATTCTTCTACATATGTTAGAATGAAATTGAAGGCCGCAGAAGAGGCATCCGTCCAGTGTACTATCATTAATTTGCCAGAAGATATTACTCAATTTGAATTAATAAATCAAATTCAGAAATTAAATGAGTCACAATCTGTTGATGGTATTTTGGTTCAATTACCTATCCCAGGTCATTTAGATGAAGCTGCTGTTACAAGTGCAGTATTAGCTGACAAAGACGTTGATGGATTTGGTCCATTTAATGCTGGTGAATTAAGCAAGAAAGGTGGTAACCCACATTACTTACCATGCACACCAAAGGGTATTATGGAATTATTATCTCAATCGCAAGTTCAAGTCGCTGGTGCTAACGCAGTTGTATTAGGTAGATCTGACATTGTTGGTAAGCCAATTGCTAATTTATTGACTAGAGCTAACGCTACTGTTACCACTTTGCACTCCCAAACTCCTCAAAACCAAGTTGAAGCTTTCTTATCTCAGGCTGATATCGTTGTTGCTGCTATAGGTAAGCCAGGTTTCGTCAGGGGTGAATGGTTAAAGGAAGGCGCTGTAGTTATTGATGTTGGTACCAATTTCATTCCAGACGCTTCAAAGAAATCAGGCTCTAGAATGGTTGGTGACTGTGATTTCGAATCATGTTCTGCAAAGGCATCTAAATTGACCCCAGTTCCAGGTGGTGTTGGTCCAATGACGGTTGCAACCTTGTTAGACAATGTTATCATTGCTGCTAAGAAGCACTACTCCAAAAACAATGAAACTCCAAAGTTCACAAACCCATTAAAATTAAACTTACAAACCCCAGTTCCTTCTGATTATGAAATTTCAAGAGCCCAACAACCTAAAAAGATTGATGAAGTTGCCTACGAAGCAGGTATCTTAGATAGTGAATTAGAATTGTTTGGTTCTTATAAGGCTAAAGTTTCGTTAGATATCTTAAAACGTTTAGAAAACAAGAAGGATGGTAAGTACGTTTTGGTCACAGGGATTACACCAACTCCTTTAGGTGAAGGAAAATCTACCACCACAGTTGGTTTAGCTCAAGCTTTAGGTGCGCACTTGAACAAAAATGTCTTTGCCAATGTGAGACAACCATCTATGGGCCCAACTTTCGGTATTAAAGGTGGTGCTGCAGGTGGTGGTTACTCTCAAGTCATTCCTATGGACGAATTTAACATGCATGTTACTGGTGATATTCATGCTATTTCTATGGCCAATAATTTATTAGCTGCTGCAATTGACACAAGAATGTTCCATGAAAATACTCAAAAAGATGGTCCTTTATACAAAAGATTAGTGCCAGCTAAGAAGGGTTCTAGAAAATTCCCAACCTGTATGTTAAGAAGATTAGAAAAGTTAGGTATCAATAAGACCGATCCAAACGAATTAACTGAGGAAGAAATTTCTAAGTTTGTTAGATTAGACATTGATCCTGAGACTATTACCTGGAGAAGAGTTGTCGATTGTAATGATAGATTTTTGAGAGGAGTCACTGTTGGTGAGGCACCAACTGAAAGAGGTATGACTAGAAAGACTGGTTTTGACATTTCAGTTGCATCTGAATGTATGGCCATCTTAGCATTAGCTAATTCATTGCAAGATTTACGTGAAAGATTAGGTAATATGGTTATTGCTTCATCCAAGGCTGGTGTTCCAATTACTTGTGAAGATATTGGTTGTGCTGGTGCTTTAACTGCATTATTGAAAGATGCAATTAAACCAAATATTATGCAAACCTTAGAAGGTACTCCTGTATTTGTTCACGCTGGACCTTTTGCTAATATTTCAATTGGTGCTTCGTCTATTTTAGCCGATAAGATGGCATTAAAATTAGCTGGTACTTCGCCAAGTTTATCTCCAGAACAAAGAAAGGAACAAGAAGGTTACGTTGTTACTGAAGCCGGTTTCGATTTCACTATGGGTGGTGAGAGATTTATTAACATTAAGTGTCGTTCATCTGGTTTAGTTCCTGACTGTATTGTTATCGTTGCTACTGTCCGTGCTTTGAAAGTTCATGGTGGTGGTCCAGAAGTTAAAGCTGGTGCTCCATTGGCCCCTGAATACACCCAAGAAAATGTTGAGTTATTAAGAGCCGGTTGCTCCAACTTAGCCAAGCATATTTCAAATGCCAAGTCATACGGTTTACCAGTTGTTGTTGCAATCAACAAGATGTCTTCAGACTCTGACAGTGAGCACCAAGTCATCAAGGAAGAAGCATTAAAGGCCGGTGCTACTGATGCTATTGTTTCCAACCACTGGGAAGAAGGTGGTAAGGGTGCTGTTGAATTAGGTCAAGGTATCATTGAAGCTTGTAACTCTCAAGACAAGCAATTCAAGTTCTTGTATGAAGCTGAAAAATCAGTCGAAGAGAAGATCAATGCCATCGCTAAGGAAATGTACGGAGCCGGTGAAGTCGAATTTTTACCAGAAGCTCAAAAGAAGATTGATACATACACCAAACAAGGTTTCGGTAATTTGCCAATCTGTATTGCAAAGACTCAATACTCGTTATCTCATGATGCTGCCTTAAAGGGTGTTCCAACTGGCTTCAAATTCCCTATCAGAGATGTTAGGGCTTCCATTGGTGCCGGTTATTTATACGCTTTAGCTGCTGAAATTCAAACCATTCCAGGTTTACCTACTCACTGTGGTTTCATGAACGTCGAGGTCAATGATGATGGTGAAATCGAAGGTTTATTCTAGAGATTGAGTTTGATTCAAGAATTGTGAAGTTCAACACTTTATGATGTTACGAAGTTTTTACATTTTCTTTTTGTTATTTATTATTATTAATATTATTTTTTTATTTTATTTGTTATTACTAGAAGTTATTTAGGATTAAAATAGGGTTTCAACACATATTTAGATTAAATATATAAATTTATTCAGTCTTGGCCTAAATTAACAAAAGATGTTTTCTCGTGCACACGACCGCCATAAATTTGAGTCAGAAAAGAAGGAAGGTTTGTTAGTTTTTATAAAACAATTAGCAAGGAATAGTTGATTCAAATAGATACCAGAAGAATGTTTACGTTGAGAACTTTGAAGCAATCAGCTGGCCCAATTGCCAGGAACGTATTAACGAGAAATACTATTAATTTGTCGGTCGCATACAGATTACCAAAAAATCATATTCCAAAACAATTTTCCAATCAAGTTTTATGTCAATCCAGATTATACAGCGTCTTAAGTTCATCACCAGGGGCTAAATTATATAAATACGAGAACATCAAAGAGATTGTTAATAATCCATCATCGCACCCAGAGTCTTTGATTATAGATGTCAGAGAACCGGTTGAATATAAGGATGGCCACATTCCTAATGCGATTAATATCCCATTCAAGTCATCACCAGGTGCCTTAGACTTAAGCCCAGAAGAATTCAATGAGAACTTTGGTTTTGATAAACCAAGCAAGGATAAGGAATTAATTTTCTACTGCTTAGCTGGTGTTAGATCGACTGCCGCAGAAGAATTGGCTAATACTTTTGGTTACAAGAAGAGAGGTAACTATGTTGGTTCATACGAGGACTGGGCAGCTAAGGAAAATGCCAAACATACTTAAGCATGCATTAGGGATTTCTTGCCATGAATATTTCGTTGCTTCTGTTACTATTATTATTTTATTTGTTAATTATCTTGTTATATAGCTAGTATAGTATTTGTTTGTCTGTTAATTAATTAACTATATATATATATATTAATGACGATTGAATTCTAATTCCTTAAATTCCTTTCCTAATCTTCTCTTTCTCTTACGTTCCATGACCTTTTCTCTTTGAGATGCCTTCATGTTGTCGAACTTGGCCTTTTGAATTAATTTCCTCTTATCGGACTTCTTCAAAAAGTATGGATTTGCTTGTTTGCCACTCTTGAATTTGGCGAGTTGCTCCTTCTTATGCTCCGAAAGGATTTTATTTTCTAAATCTCTGTTGTTTAACGTGTCTAATCTCGATTTCAACGACTGGACTTTAAATTCAAGCTTCTGCTTATTGAACTGCGATAAGTTCTTGTCTTTCTTGAGAACCTGCTCCATTTCCTGAACCTCTTGCTGTCTATAGTCGTCCAAAAACGAATAGTTCTTACGAACATCGTCTAAGTTGGCTTTCCCGTAGGCAGGGTCAAATCTTATATCTCTGTACATAGTCTTGTTTTCTAGCCCCCCTATATCACGTACCTTTGACACCGGCCTCTTAGACGACGCCTCTGATGGTGCATGCTTGTTTTTTTTCTTCTGAACATCTCTTCTTCCGTTCTTTCTTCCTGGATTTACTTTGCTGTGTCTGTTTGCATCGTCTTCATTGTCACTCGTCTCAAAAAAGTCTCCTTCTTCGTCTGAACTATCATTATCACTATCACTGTCACTGCTATCTCCTCTAGTGCTTTTCTTCTTAGATTTACCTCCTTTCTTTTTGGCTGCTTTTTGCTCCAATTTTCGTTGTGCTGCATTTAATGCTCCAAATGAAATGCTGTTCATGTCATCGTCTTCGTCATCAGATGGCTCATCTCGCACTTGCAACACTTTGGAGAGATCCCCGTCCGATTCTGAATCGTCATCATATGATGGCCTAATTACTACCGGCTTTCCCCTGGTACTTTTAGCCATTTTCCTCTACTGATCCTCTATATATATTCTGATATGTTCTACAATTCATTGCAAATTCTCTGATTGTGAAAAAAAAATTGTTCATTAAGTACCCATACTGCACATAATACCACACCCAGGGTGTTCTGTACTGCAACGTTCTTTCTAACCGATACGCGATGTCAACTGGGCAGCTAGGGTCTTGAGTATAAGCTAGATATAAATCGCTTGTCTACAATAGTCGATATCATGCCTATAAGATAAATCCAATGCAAAATCCCTTCACGATGTAATATTTGCACCAGTAACCCCCTGGAGAGGAGTTATCCATTATGTGATTCCGATGCCCGGACACGTCGTGTAGGGAGGAGTCCGGGATGCGAACATTCGGGTAAGGGTTCCACGATGTTGCACAAGCTAACTAAAACACCGCCTGATAAGGTATATCAGACATAAGTTGTCCGCAGATGAAGCATATACCAGAGATGGATCTAGTGAAGCCATTTCGTCTTTAGCCCTTGTAAAAATTCGAAGTATACGTTGTATATCACTTACATAATCGCTACACAGAGACACCCGAGGTGGAAAATTTCCAGGCGGCGCACGAACGTCCGAGAGAGTTTCATAGAAATCATTAATATAAGAGAATTGTTGACAAGTGTATATTGTTTTCTGATTTATATACTATAGTAAATTAAAGATGTTGTCTAGAAATATTGCCCGTGCTTCAAAAGTGAGTAGAGTGAGAGAATGGCGGCTGAATTGGACGAACAGGGCCATATATTGACCTTCATCGTATCAATTGGAACGTTTGACGACGAGCCGGCGGGAGATGGAAAGAGCCAAATACTAACTGATTTAGACTGTTGCCAATCAAAAAAGATTCTTATCATTACACGAATTCCGTTCAGCTGCTTTGTTGAAGACCTACGGTGTTGGTGTTCCAGAAGGTAGTGCTGCTACTACACCAGAAAAGGCATACGAAGCAGCCAAGGCATTAGGCACTAACGAATTAGTCGTCAAGGCACAAGCCTTAACCGGTGGTCGTGGTAAAGGACACTTTGACAACGGTTTCCAAGGTGGTGTTAAGTTGATTTCATCCCCAGAAGAAGCCAGAGACTTGGCCGAAAAGATGTTAGGCCACAAGTTGATCACCAAGCAAACTGGTGAAGCTGGTAAGGAAGTTACTGCTGTGTACATTGTTGAAAGAAGAGACGCCAGGACAGAAGCTTACTTGGCTATTTTGATGGACAGAAGTACCCAAACCCCATTGATTGTTGCTTCTTCCCAAGGTGGTATGGACATTGAAGGTGTCGCTGCCAAGGATCCAAGTGCCATCAAGAGTTTCCCAGTTCCATTGGAGGAAGGTGTTTCTGACAAATTGGCTACTGAAATTGCATCAGTCTTAGGCTACACCCAAGAAGCCATTCCAGAAGCTGCTAAGACTATCCAAAACTTGTACAAGGTTTTCATGGAAAGAGACTGTACTCAAGTTGAAATCAACCCATTATCCGAAACCCCAGACCACAAAGTTTTGGCCATGGACGCTAAGTTGAACTTCGATGACAATGCTGCTTTCCGTCAAAAAGAAGTTTTCTCATGGAGAGATACCACCCAAGAAGACCCAGAAGAAGTCATGGCTGCTGAATACGGTTTGAATTTCATCAAGTTAGATGGTAACATTGCCAACATCGTTAACGGTGCTGGTTTAGCTATGGCCACTATGGATATCATCAAGTTATACGGTGGTGCTCCTGCTAACTTCTTAGATTGCGGTGGTACTGCTACTCCAGAAACTATCGAAAAGGCATTCGAATTAATCTTATCCGACAAAAAGGTTAATGGTATTTTCGTCAACATCTTCGGTGGTATTGTCAGATGTGACTACGTCGCTGAAGGTTTGATTGCTGCTACTAAGAACTTCAACTTAGATATTCCAGTTGTCGTTAGATTACAAGGTACTAACATGGCTCAAGCTAAGGAATTAATTGATAACTCTGGTTTGAAATTATACGCTTTCGAAGACTTAGACCCAGCTGCTGAAAAGATTGTTTCTTTAGCTCCAAAGGCTTAAGCTTCTTAATCGTATTACTACATTTTTATATCATTTTTCTTAACAACAAATTCAAATAAAAAATTATCATATTACTTCTAGATGATCGTAGCCAACAACGAATTCACTTGTCTATGTAAGATCTATATCAACGTTGCAATGTCGTGAAGTTACACAAAACCGTGCTTGCCACTGAGTCTCAAATATCAATCAACAGGCTTTAAACCTTACAAGGCAAATAAGCATTAGAACACTTCTTTAATATAAACAAATAGGTAGATTTAGATAATATAATAGGATGTTTTTAACTAGAAGTGAATATGACCGTGGTGTGAGTACATTCTCACCAGAGGGGAGATTGTTTCAAGTTGAATATTCATTAGAGGCCATTAAATTGGGATCTACTGCAATTGGTATTTCAACATCTGAAGGCGTGATTTTGGGGGTCGAAAAAAGAGTCACTTCATCCTTGTTAGAGCATTCATCCATTGAAAAGATCATTGAGGTCGATAAGCATATTGGTTGTGCAATGTCAGGTTTAACTGCAGATGCAAGGTCAATGATCGACCACGCCAGAGTTTCGTCATTGACTCATAACTTATATTATGACGAAGAGATTCAAGTCGAGAGTTTGACTCAATCTGTTTGTGATTTGGCCTTGAGATTCGGAGAAGGTGCTAGTGGTGAAAAGAGATTAATGTCAAGACCTTTTGGTGTTGCCTTATTAATAGCAGGAATTGATAAAGATAAGGGCCCTCAATTATACCACGCCGAACCTTCGGGTACATTCTATAGATACGATGCTAAGGCCATTGGCTCAGGATCTGAAGGTGCTCAAGCTGAACTACAGAATGAATATCATAAATCATTAACATTGAAGGAAGCAGAATTGTTAAGTTTAAAGATTTTAAAGCAAGTCATGGAAGAAAAATTGGACTGTAAGAATGCTCAATTGGCAAGTGTTACTGCTGAACATGGCTTCCAAGTTTACAGTGATGAAAAGACAAATGAAATTATTAATGTTTTAAATGAACAACAAAGTGAAGCTGACGCGGAAGTTGATGCTAGTTGAATTATGAATATAAATTATCTAAATAGTCATCTAAATAATAAATAAATTTAATGATCTGGAAAACAATGCTCTAACCTTTCAATCAAAATTAAAAACAGTTGATTTTCTAAGTTGCCATGGGACTTCAAAGTAACTATAAATTCAGTTAGTGAATCATTAAAAATTTCAAAATGTGAATTTAGCATGCCATCCAAATTTTTAAACCTGGCCTCAATCAGTTCATCATCCATTACTCTATTTTGAAATTTTTCCGGATAATCCTGGCTGAATTTGTGAAATAAATCCTTGTCTGACATTATTAAAGACTTTTTTAACCTGTTCAAATAATGATTGTACAGGATTATCAGATCAAACATATTTTTGAGGACATCAATTAAAACCTTGTTAGTAATAAACGAATCCCTCAAGATATTATTTAAGAAGGAACCAAGTTTATTGATCAAATTATCTATATTGATCAAATTGCCATTTGGAAAATCATTAAAATTCTGATTATGATTTAATATTTTTTCATCAAAAAGATTGTTATGATTATAATTAGCTAAGGAACCATTTTTAAACCCAATGCCATTGTTGTGAATATTTTGATGATCTATATTTGATCCAAGTTTCTCCTCATCTAATAATCTTTGTATTTCCTTAAAGGTTTGTTTAAAGGTATCAAAATTAGTTTCAATTATGTCAAAATTTAGATAAAACTGCAAGTCGTTCATGAAATCTTTCATTCTATTATTCAATATACGGCATCTCAAAATCCACTTTTTAATTCTCGGATGAAATCCAGGATATTTCCACACGGTGGAGTAATTAATCTCTTTCCATGAATTATCAATCAATTTATTAATAAACTTCACAATCATTTGTAATTTGAAAATTAATTGGTATTCAAGAACATAGTTTTGTCCTATAATTATATTCAAGGGAAATGGTAAATCCATATCTAAATTAACCCCAGCAATCGCGTACTCATCTGAATGATCGGGATCATAACTGCTTGGTAAATTATTTGAAGCTGCAGAGTTCATTTGATCTCTTTCTAATGATTTATTTAATAGAGCTTTAAAAATACTAGAATTCTGACCATTCCTAAATGCTTCTTCTGCATCAAATGATTTGACATTTAGAATTTCTTCTGCTAAGTCATAAAAATTAGTAAAATCAACAGACAAACTCAGGGAGTAGCTTAAAACGTCACATATACTATCATCAGATATACTCTTTTGTTTATTTATATCTTTCACTTGAAACTCGTCCTTTTTACGTTGCAATGTATCGTCATAAAGCTTAGCAAGTCTAGAAGTTGAAATTGCGTGTTTGTTTTTTCGTAAATCATTAAATGATTTGTCTAGAAAGACGTCAATCTTTGAAGAATCCTTGAACAAGAAAAGATTCTGGAAACTATCGATTAAACTTGAAAATTGATACCCTTCGAATAACAACTTCATAAGCAACTTATTAGCTCTTTTATAATATTCATTAATTTTCCACTCTAGATCTTGTGAATATAACCTATCTATAGGTTGTATTGTTTCATTTAATTGTTGAAAATCATAAAGTCCTGTACAAGCTTTGAAGATATTTAGGTACTTTCCAGTCGCTAGTATTTTCAATTGTATATCCTTACTCGAAAACTGATCTATGACCCCATCAGTTCTTGTGACATATAATTCATCCCAATACTTTTCTCCATTACGGTAAATCGGACTGTCAGGGTTATCTGGAAACTTATTCATCTTGATTACGAATTCCTCAGCTGAGTCATCTATCTCTCCATTAATTACCCAATTATTAAGCATAGAAACATAATCAACGCTAACAACATCAAATATTTTAGTCAAGAATTCTAAAGAAATCACGTCCCCTTGATATGCATTAATCCTGTCTTGGATTATCTTTAGGAGAATTCCTCCTTTACAAAATTCAAAATTCACATTATCAGTGGCAAGGTCTATAGAACCTGTTTCTTTAAGATCATTTTGGATGCTTTTAATGAAGTTATTGAAATATGATTCACTTGTTTGATGTTTGTATTTGCTTCGTTCAATCGTTTCAGTATGAACAGATATGACAATATCATAGAAATGACTTAATTTGAGAGATAATTTTTGGATTAATATTGTTTCAAATATGCTAAGGTTAAATGTTGAATTAAATTTGAATTCATCCTCTATCTGTTTAATAACTTGTTGGTAGCTAATAAGGAATTCACTAATTTCAAAGCATAACCTTTGCACCACCTTACCAAATTCAGGCCTATCGTATAACTCTAAAAATCCATTCAATCCAGAGTAGTACTTTCCAAATTTCACTAGTTTTTTGGTAATACACTTCAAACTTATATCTAGATGTTTGGCGATTTTAAAATCAGGACCTCTTATTTTGGAGTTGATATCACTCGGATCAAATTTTTCGCTATATCTAATGTAACATCCTTCGTATCCAATCAACGAGAATAACAAATCCTTAATTATTAATCCTTGCTGTATTTTCAAGTCATTCAATTCACTTAGTGGATAAGGTCTTGTTTTATTTCGTCCTCGAGGTGCTTGATTTACACAGGTATTTAAAACATTGGGTTGATTGGATAATAGAGCAATATCCTGCTCAATATCCCCCATTTGTGAAGATATGAAACTCGTCATCCTATTCCCATATATATTATACCTTGTAGACAGCTGTATGCCTTTCAATACAATAAATAAACAAACAATTTTTATTTTATTAAACGCGCGCATAATATATCTATGGTTAGAGATTGTAAATCTTGATATAATACATTCGAAAAATGGTATTCTAATCCAACCATTCACTATCATCGTCATCACTTAGTTCCAAGTCCTTTAATAATTCTGAAGATGCTAGATCAGCCTCTTGTTGAACCTTTAGCAACCCACAGGTTTCTTCAAGGTACGCTACATCATTGAGGCAGTTCTTAACGAACACCCACCCTAACTCATTCAACTTATCTATCACATACTTCGAGCATGCAGAACAATGTTTATAATTTGGTGTTTGTAATTTGTTCTGAGTGTAATTATGTAAAAACCCTCTAATCTGATGGGGAACTTCACCTAATATGGAACTATTTGCAGGGCCCGGCTCTGCATATTGCTTTCTGGGATGCTGCAATATCGATACAAGCAATTCAACCACCAAAGATGAAGCCATCAACGCCACACCTGGTCGAGTTACTGTACACATTTGATCCAATGTACGATCCGATAAACTATCATTTGGAGCTACAACATCATTACAAAAGTAACAGCCCAATCTCAAGTGATCATTGCTTTCTTGAGATATATTTCCATGTCTCATTACTAAGTAACTATCAAAACCCAATGCAGCATTAAGCACTATTTTGTCTTTTGCAAGACCTAGAACTGTAGGCAACCATCTTGCTTCTCTTGAATCCATCAATAAGAATACTATGTCGTGGTCATCAAACAAATCACTTAATTTATCAAAATTTGACTTTTGTTTTTGTTCATCGTTAACTGGGTGCCCAATCATTGGCACCTCTAAATTATAACCCTTAGACTGAACATCGGGAAATATTTCTTTCAACATATTTGCAGCCCTAATGGCCTTC
Source organism: Debaryomyces fabryi (assembly GCF_001447935.2). NCBI lineage: Eukaryota > Fungi > Ascomycota > Pichiomycetes > Serinales > Debaryomycetaceae > Debaryomyces > Debaryomyces fabryi. The sequence continues at coordinate 29,117 of NW_015385535.1, forward strand.
CATTCCCCTTGTCCTTCATCACTATAGCAGTCCTTGAAGCTGAACAAAGGCTGACGAACTGGATTAGAATACGAAATTCGTCCATTATCAACAAAGGTTATATTCCTTACACCCCATCCCATAAGTGCTCTAGAAACGTAACTACCAAGAGTCCCCGCGCCCAAAAGCAAGACTCGTTGATTTTTTATTAAGTTTAGGTCCAAATTTGGTGCTATCCTCCATTTCATTAACTTTAGATTCAAGTCCACTGCCTGCTTGGCTAGCTCCTGTGGGTCAATTAACGAACCTAAGTCAGCAAGCCTAGGACCAAACTTTCCACTGCTTAATCTTTCCCAACCCAATATCTTTGGAACTTCATTTATAGTAAATTTATTTTTATCAAGTTGCAATTTCCAAAAGAAAGAGCTGCCATTATTTCTGTATATTATTAAATCGATCTCCTCAAATCCTTTATGAGCTAAAATGTATAGGTAGTTTTTTAATTGCACCGAGGGGGCACATTCTTGACTTAGACATGTATCAATAAATACAAATACTTTATTATCTTGAAAGTCCAGGATCCTTTCAATCATATTTCCATCGCCGATTTGGAAAAACTGTACAAATTTAGAAGTATCTACAAAATCCTTGATACTTGGAATAAACGATTCCACAATATCTTCCTCGCTCCGAATTATATTCCACGGTGAATGTAAAGTTGGAAATGCAAACCAGTAATAAAATTTATATTTCTTTAGATCACAGAATGCTAAAAGGTGGACTTTGTTAATACATTCATAACCCAAATCTGCACTACTATCCTTGATCTTGTCAAATATCTCAGTGCCCCATCGCTTTAAGGTTGCCTGCTTATCTATATCTTTAAATTCCTCGATTGTATTAACATTATAGACATATCCTTTCCATGAAATGTTGCTATCATCTACATTCAGACCCTTATCAAAGCTAGAATAATCAAAATTGATAGTAGGATGATCATTAAACTTATTTAGTCTTCTTGGATGAGTAGAGAACCCTTTTATTTGCTTCTTTGTAGAATCTAACTTGAATTCATTCAATTTCAACTCTGATAGTTTCGTAAAGAATGATGACTCCACAAATGACTGAATTGGCGTGAATTTTAAGTGCTTGTTTTCAGTGGTTGTAGAAACATTCGACATCTTGTGTTATGAATATATGAGATGATTAATATTTGACTTGCTATTCAATTACTTATTATTCTAGGGTTTATGTATCCGTTTAGCCAATTTCTAACAGGATGACTTCATTTACTGATAAAGGCCATGTTCCTTGCAATTAGTAAAAGTTTATTATATGCAGTATATACGGATTATTGAAATATATAGAATACAGGTTATACAGAGATGCAGACGGACTAACCGTCCATAGGATGATCTTCTAAAGTCATATCATCTAATTCATCCAACAATTCATCAATTCCAATTTGAGGGGCATCTTCGTCATCATCTTCATCTTCCATATCAGTCTCTGAAGGTTTTGGATATTGCTCATCACCTGCCTTATATAAGTTAATAGTTTGTCTTAATTCATCATCCTCTTCTAATTGTTGCAAGAATAATTCGTAATCTCTTTCAGCACGTTCTTGTTCTTGTTTTGCTTGTCTAGAGTCATCGTTGGCAATAATATCATTATGTTCCTTAGCCATTCTCTTTAACTTCCACTTTCTGTTCTTTGATTTACGTGACTTTCTGGCGTAATGTTTCTTAACCAAAATAACGTCTGGGATGTTATCGGTATCAAGGGTATCAAATAAATCAGAATTGAGGTTAGAATTAGCTAAATAGTAACCCAAACAAGAATCACCAGGGTGTAAGATGGCACCCAAATGAGATCTAACGTAGAACGAGTTATCATTCGAACCGAAGTCACTAGCACGACTAACAGTAATGTCAGCTAACACATGCTTACCTCTAATGTCGCCAGTTGGCTCGACATCCAAGACTATGAACTCAACTAATTCAGTAGCATTCAATAAAGATGGGAAGGGAGTTCTCCAGTAGACTGGTGCATTTAAATCCGCAGCTTGCAACAGCGCAGGATCAAAGAATTGAATCGAATTGGAAATTTTTGAACATAAAACTAACCTGGAAATGTTACCTAACGAGTTAGCCAATTTCTTTGGTAACACAACCAAATCATCACGACAGATGGGCACGATTTCAACCGAGTATGAAAATTTATACGAAGATGATGAAGAATGAATATCGGTACTGACCAATTCTTCAGACTTCTTCGACTTGATAGGGACAACAGCAGATAAGAAGTCCAACATTTTAACTGCGTGGTTCTTCTGGCCATAGAAAAAATCTAACCCATCCTTTGATTCTTTGATAGACACAGTATCAATATGGGCATTGTGCTTTAAAATCAATTGTTCTAAGTACAAGAATGTTCTCTTATGCGGAACCTTTTGTCTAATTTGAACTGTTGCTCTCCATGTATTAGTGGTGTAGGACTTGGCACAATCTGGACATTGCATTGCAACAACAACGTATTCTACCTCAAATGTTTGTTGCACAATAGTATTGGACATAGCTTCCCCTTGAACAGTCAACTTGACTCTGATACGACGAGAATGTGGTTCTGTCCAAATGAACGATGCATCTATCAATCTTACCTTATTTAATCCCTTAAGTCTTCTTAAACACAAGGCCAATAATTCTCTTGATTCCAACTCCGCCCTAATCCACTGTTGAGGTGGTTGTAAAAACCTTTCACAATTTCTACAAAACGAAACATTTGCTTCTCTTGGGATTCCTTCTGTTATATCCACTGTTAATTTGATACAGTCGTAACACATTACTAATCCTGTAGATCCATCCATTGGAACACCACAGTTGCAACACAACACGGTAGCCACCGGTTGTTGTTGGTCATGGGTATGACCTAACTGAGTATAATTAGACATATTTTCTCTTATTATGTCTATTTCCTTACAACTTACAGAACAAAGATGATGGCGATTTTTCATTTCATCTCTTCCTTAGTATGATAAAAAAAAAATATAGTCATCCCAATCACGTGCCACAATTATGTAACTTATGACGAAGATTCGGTGCACGTATAAGCTCGACTCTATCAATATTGGGTACCGTTGACAAGTGATTAATCAATCCGTGAAATTGAAAATAATTGGTGGAGTATGGTAGACAGGAAGCGTACCTCTTCAGCTATATCAGATAATGAAGGAAATGGGCGTGTAGATAAAAAAACAAAGATAAAAGATGAAATAGATGATGAAGTTGATAATGACGTGAAGAATGGAGAGGCCCTGGAAGACAATACAGATGAAAAAGAAAAAGCTGAAAATGACAATGAAGATGGACATACAGAAAATGGAGGCGGAGGAGGAGACGGTGACGATGACGAAGACGACGAAGATGACGACGAAGCAGAAGAAGAAAAGAAAAGGACGACAACGTTCAACTTCGATGGGGTTACATATTCGTTCAAAGAACGGCCATCGGTGATCGAAGAAAAGGAAGGTAAGATAGAGTTCCGGGTGGTGAATAACGATAATACAAAGGAGAGTTTAATGGTGTTGACGGGGTTGAAAAATATCTTTCAAAAGCAATTACCCAAGATGCCGCGAGAATATATATCTCGGTTGGTGTATGATAGATCACATTTATCCATGGCTGTGGTCCGAAAGCCACTAACAGTTGTAGGGGGAATAACGTATAGGCCATTTGATAATAGAGAGTTTGCAGAAATTGTTTTCTGTGCAATTTCATCGACAGAACAGGTTCGGGGATATGGTGCACATTTGATGAATCACTTGAAAGATTACTGTAGGGCCACTTCCAATGTGAAATACTTTCTTACTTATGCAGATAATTATGCCATTGGATACTTCAAGAAGCAAGGCTTCACTAAAGAAATTACGTTAGATAAATCTGTCTGGATGGGTTATATCAAGGATTATGAAGGGGGTACACTCATGCAGTGTTCGATGCTACCGCTGATTTTGCGTTATTTGGATCTGGCTAAAATTTTATTATTACAGAAAGCTGCGATCGAGAAAAAGATCAAACAGAGATCAAAGGCTCATATAGTTAGGCCGGGGTTGCAGGTTTTTAAAACAAATAAAGATGCAAAACTCAATCCAGCAAAAGATATTCCAGGGTTATCAGAGAGTGGATGGCTGGAAGAAATGGATAAGTTGGCACAGAAACCTAAGAGAGGGCCTCATTATAATTTTATGGTAACTTTGTTATCAGAATTGACTAACCATCCATCTGCATGGCCATTTTCAGCTCCAGTTAATAAAGAGGAAGTAGGCGACTACTACGATGTAATCAAAGAGCCAATGGACTTATCAACAATGGAACTGAAATTGGAAAATGATAAGTACGATTCATTTGACCAATTCTTGTATGATGCTAGGTTGATTTTCAACAATTGTCGTTCTTATAATGCTGATTCTACGACCTATTTCAAAAACGCTACCAAATTAGAAAAATTCATGAATAACAAAATCAAGGATAGTGCTGAATACTCCCACTTTCTTGATCAGTAATCACATATATGTAATTTAGACTTGTATAATATAAATTTAACATACATTTAGTTGAGTCGTGCGGAGGCTTGCTTTTGTTAATCTACTATATAGCGTTCTTCAGGGAAAAGAGGCATGAATCATACCTCTTTATAATTAGGTAAAAAAGTATCACTATTGTATCAATGTCAGCAAAGGTATATTCGCACGCTAAACATGATGATGTTGCCAACGCAGTTGGTAAGCACATTTTGAAAATTCAAGATGAATCATTAAAATCATCATCGACATTCAAAATTGCGTTATCGGGTGGATCATTAGGAAAAGTTTTGAAGCAGTGCTTAATTGACAATTCAACAATTGCACCAAATGTACAATGGGATAAATGGGAGGTTTATTTTAGTGACGAAAGATTGGTGCCATTAGATCATCCTGATTCTAACTATGGATTGTTTAACGAAATGGTCTTGTCGAATTTACCAGCTAGTACCACAAAGCCTAAGGTCAAAACCATTGACGAAAGTTTATTAACTGGTAAGGATGGACAAGTTGAATCTTCTTCTTTACTGAAAGACCAGGAAATTGCTAAGAGTTACGAAGCATCTTTGCCTGAAAACGCAAAATTCGACTTGATTCTCTTAGGATGCGGTCCTGATGGCCACACCTGTTCATTATTCCCAGAACATAAACTTTTGCAAGAAAGAAACGAATTCATCTCAAGTATCAATGATTCTCCAAAACCACCTCCAAGAAGAATTACTTTTACTTTTCCAGTGTTAGAAAGAGCTACTTCAATTGCCTTTGTTGCTGAGGGTGCTGGTAAGGCTCCAATTTTGGAAGAAATTTTCACTAATAAGTCAAGTAAATTGCCATCTAAGTTAGTTAATGATTTGGATACTGGAGTCGAGGTTCTGTGGTTTGTTGACGACAGTGCAATTGAAGGTATCAACGTGATCTCTTCGAAATACTAAACTACTAAATATATACGTAAATATAAAAGAACAAGCTTTTAAATTCAAAGATTCCTTTACTTCTATATATATGCTTCGTGTGTTGTAAAATATTCGTATACGTACATATCGATTAAAGAACAGTGTTGTGTGTCTTTATGAAATTTAAGGGTAAATGCGACTTACTAAGAAGAATTGAAAAAAAACATATCTTTATCAGCCATTAGATATAAATAATATCCTTACATAAAAATGGGTATGTTTTAAAGTATTAATCAATTCAATTGAATATAAGTTACTAACAAGCCCTACCACTAGCATTAGGCGTTGCATTATGGTTATGTCCTAAAACAAATTCTCCTCTCTATGATAAATTAATGACTCTAATGAGTTCACTAAATACCCTATTCCCAAGTCAGCCACCAAAATTCGAACCCCATATAACTATATCTTCAAACATTGACATAGACTTGGATCATCCCGATAAAACCAAAGATGATGTGTACAGAATTTTATCTGCAAGCTTAGTTGCGATAGATTCGTTACCAAAAAATCATTCTAATTTAGTAACATTAGGTAAAGTGGACAGTCAAAGAAAGTTTTTCAAAAAGTTATATTTCCAAGTAGCAAGGGATCCAAATTTAGTTTCCTTTGCAACAATAATTAGAGAACTATTTGTACAATTACCAGCTGATATTGAAAATGAAAACATGAAGAAAAATCCACACTTATATACTACGGATAGTCATGGAAATACAGTTAAGAAGAAGTCGAGACAGTCACAAGATAGAAAGATAGAAGAGATAGATATGCCTAGAATCCAGCGTGAGGCTCAAGAGCAAGCATCTCTGTGGAGTGTAACCGAATTCGATCCACATCTTTCTTTGGTTTACAGCGACTTACATCCCATCGACAGCGCATTGTGGAGGACAATAAAAACAAGGATTCAAGACTATTTGAATATAGATAATTGCGATTCAGATGATTTAACAGATAACGGTTTAGGATGGGACAATGGAATACTTAAACTAGTCCTATGTGAAGGTGACGTTAATGATTGGGTAGTATTGGGTAGTGCTGACTTGCACTAGTTATAATTTGTTAAATATGCTAATATATAATTTGTACAAATATCAAATGATTAAAA